>NW_027521034.1:0-140144 GCF_052094955.1 Ictidomys tridecemlineatus
CCTGTGCTCTCTGTAACGTTTCTTGTGCACCCCAGTCTCCAAAATCTTCTTTCTTTATCAGTCCTTCTGCACCCCGTCTCTAAACTCTGCTCTTTGTAACAGTTTTTCTGCTCCTCATTCTCAAACCTCTGCTCTCTGCAACAGTCTTTCTGCACACCAGTCTACAATCTCTGCTCTCTGCAACAGTCCTTCTTCACCCCAGTCTCTATTATCTTCTCTCTACAACAGGCGTGCCCCACCTCAGCCTCCAAACTCTGCTCTCTGCAACAGTCCTCCTGCATCCCAGTCATCAAGCTCTGCTTTCTGTATCAGTCCTTCTGCACACCAGTCTCCAAATTCTGCTCTCTGTAACACTCCTTATGCACCTCAGTCTCCAACCTCTACTCTCTGCAGCAGTCCTTCTCCACCCCAGTCTAAAACCTCTGCTCTCTGTAACCGGGCTTCTGCACCCCAGTCTCCAACCTCTGCTCTCTGTAACAGTCCTTCTGCACCTCAGTCTCAAAACTCTGCTCTAAGAAACGATTCTTCTGCACCTCAGTCTCCAAGCACTGCTCTCTGTAACAGGCCTCCTGCACCCCAGTCTCCAACCTCTTTTCTCCGCAACAGTTATTATGCACTCCAGTCTCCAACCTATGCTGTCTGTCAGATCTTTCTGAACATCTGTCTCCAACCTATGCTCTATGTAATAGTCCTTCTGTACTGCAGTCTCCAATATCTGGTTTCTGTAAGGATCTTTCTGTACTTCAGTCTGCAAACTCTGCTCTCTGAAACACTCCTTCTGCACCCCAGTCTCCAAACTTTGCTCTCTGCAACAGTTTTTCTGCACATCAGTCTAAAACATGTTCTCTCTGTAAATGTCCTACTGCACCCCCATGTTCAACCTCTGCTCTCTGTAAAAGTCCTTCTGCAATACAGTCTCCAAAATCTGCTCTCTTTAATGATCTTTCTACACCCCAGTCTCCAAACTCTGCTCTCTGTAACACTGCTCTCTGTAACAATCCACCTGCACCTAGTCTCCAAACACTGCTCTCAGTAAGATTATTCAGCAACCCAGTCTCCAAACTCTGCTCTCTATAACAGTCCTTCTGCACCCCAGTCTCCAACCTCTCCTCTCTATAACAGGCCTTCTGCAGGCCAGTCTCCAAACTTTTCTCCCTGTAGCAGGCCTTCTGCACCCCAGTCTCCAAATTCTGCACTGTGCAATGATCCTTCTGCACCCCAGTCTCCAACCTCTGCTCTCTGCAATGATCCTACTGAACCCCACTCTACTAACTCTGAACTCTGCAACAGTCTTTCTGCATGTCAGTCTCCAAATTCCTCTCTCTGTAAGATCCATCTTCACCCCTGTATCCAACATCTGTTCTCTGCAACAGTCCTTCTGCATCCAAGGCTCCAACCTCTGCTCTCTGCAACATTCTTTCTGCATCTCAGTCTCCAACCACTGCTCTCTAAAACAGTCCTTCTGCAGCCCAGTCTCCAAGCTCTGCTCTCTGCAACAGTTCTTCTGCACCCCAGTCTCGATCCTCTGTTCTCTGCAACAGTCCTTCTGCTCCACAGTCTCCAACCTCTACTCTTCATAACAGTCGTTCTGCACTTTCCTCGCTAACCTGTGCTCTCTGTAGTATCCTTCAAAAACCCAGTTTCCAAAATCTGCTATCTGTAACATTTCTTCTGCACCCCAGTCTCCAACAACTGCTCTCTGTAACATTCCTTCTGCACCTCAGTTTGAAAACTCTGCTGTCTTCAACAAACTTTCTGCACACCAGTCTCCCACCTCTGCTGCCTGTAACAGTCCTTCTGTACCTCATTCTCCCAACTCTGCTTTCTGTAAAATACTTCTGCAACCCAGTCTTTAAACGCTGCACTATGCAACCTTCCTTCTGCAAAACAGTCTCCAACCTCTGCTCTCTGTAACAGGACTCCTGCAACCCAGTCTCAATAATCTGCTCTCTGTAACCGGCATTCTGCATCCCAGTCTCCAAAATCTTCTCTCTGCAATGATTCTTCTCCATACAAGTCTCCAACCTCTGATCTCTGCAACAGTCCTTTTGCACCACAGTCTCCAACCTCTGGCTCTGTAAGATCCATCTGAACCCCACTCTCCAACCACTACTCTCTGTAACAGTCTTTCTGAACCTCAGTCTCCAACCTCTGCTCTCTTAAACAGTTCTTCTGCACCACATTCTCCAAACTCTTCTCTCTTCAACAGTTTTTCTGCACCCCAGTCTCCAACATCTGCTCTCTGCAACAGTACTTCTACACTCCAGTTTCCAAACTCTGCTTCCCGCACTGATCCTTCTTGACTCTGTTCTCTTCAAGGGTCTTTCTACAGATCAGTATCCAAACTTTACTCTCTATAACAGTCCTTCTGCACCTCAGTCTGCAACCTCTGCTCTCTCTAAGATTCTTCTGCAACCAAGTCTCCAAACTCTGCTCTCTGTAATAGTGCTTCTGCACACCAGTCTCCAACCTCTGCTCTCTGCAACAGTCCTTTTGCACCCCAGTCTCCAAACTCTGCTCTCTGTAAGATCCATCTGAACCCCAGTCCCCAACCTCTATTCTCTGTAACAGTCCTTCTGCACCCAAGTTTCCAACATATGCTCTCTGAAACATTCCTTTTGCAGCACAGTCTCCAACAACTGCTCTCTGCAACAGTCCTTCTGCAGCCCAGTCTCCAACCTCTTTTCTCTGCAACAGTCCTTCTGCAGCTCAATCTTCAAAGTCTGCTCTCTGCAACAGTCCGTTTGCACCTCAGTCTCCTACCTCTGCTCTCTGTAACAGTCCTTCTGCACTCCAGTCTCCAACCTCTGCTTTTTTCAACTTTTCTTCTGCACCCCAGTCTCCTACCTCTGCTCTCTGCAACCGTACTTCTGCACCCCAGTCCTAAAACTCTGCTCTCTGCAACAATCCTTCTGGACCCCAGTCTCCAACTTCTGCTCTCTGGAAGAGTCATTCTGCACCACAGTCTCCAACCTCTGCTTTCTGTAAGATCCTTCTGCTCTCCAGTTTCCAAACTCTGCTCTCTGTAACATTTCTTCTTCAAACCAGACTTTAACTTCTGCTTTTTGCAAGTGTCCTGCAGCACCTCAGTCTCCAACCTCTGTCCTTTGCAACAGTCCTTCAGCTCCCCAGTCTTCAACATCTGCTCTCTGTAACAGTCCTTCGGCAACACAGTATCCAAACTGCTTTCTATATCACTCCTTCTGAACACCAGTCTCAAAACTCTGCTCTCTGTGTCTTTCCTTCTGCACCTCAGTCTTTAACCTGTGCTCTCTGTAACATTCCTTCTACACCCCAGTCTCCAACCTGTGCTCTCTGTAACAGTTTTTCTATACCGCAGTCACCAAAGTCTGGTCTTTGTAACGGTCCTCCTTCACCCCAATTTCCAACATCTGCTTTCTGTAACGGTCCTTCAGAACCTCAGTCTGCAAACTCTGCTGTTTCTAACAGTACTTCTACACCTCAGTCTCCAACCTCTGCTCTCTGTAACAGTCCTTCTGCACCTCAGTCTGACACCTCTCCTCTCTTCATGGTTTTTCTGCATCTTGTCTCCAAACAATGCTCTCTGTAACAGTCCACCTGCACCTCAGTCTCCAACCTCTGCTCTCTGTAAGATCCTTAAGCAACCCAGTCTCAAAATTCTGCTCTCTATAACTGTACTTCTACAGCCCAGTCTCCAACCTCTCCTCTCTGTAACAGTCCATCTGAACCTCAGTCTTCAAATACTGCTGTCGGGAAGAGGCTTCTGCACCCCTGTATCCAACCTCTGCTCTCTGTAACAGTCCTTCTGCACCCGAGTCTCCAACCTCTGCGCTCTGAAACAGGACTTCCGCACCTCAGTCTCAAACCTCTGCTCTCTGAAACAGTCCTTTTCAACCCCAGTCTAAAACATCTGCTCTCTACAACAATCTTTATGCACACTAGTTACCAACATCTGCTCTCTGCAACAGTCCTTCTGCACCTCAGTCTTAAAACTTTGCTCTTTGCAACGATCCTTCTGCACCCCTGTCTTCTAACTCATCTCTCTGTAACAGTCCTTCAGCACCTCAGTCTCCCAACTCTGCTCTCTGTAAGATCCTTCTGCAACCCAGTCTTTAAACTCTGCACTTTGTACCTGTCCTTCTGCACTAGTCTCCAAATTCTGCTCTCTGTAACAGGACTTCTGCAACCCAGTCTGCAACCTCTGCTCTTTGTAACAGGCCTTCTACACCCAAGTCTCCAAACTCTGCTCTCTGTAAAAGTCCTTCTGCAGCTCAGTCTCCAACCACTGCTCTCTGTAACAGTCCACCTGAAGCTCAGTCTCCAACCACTGCTCTCTGTTAGATCCTTCAGCAACCCAGTCTCCAAACACTGCTCTCTATAACAGTTTTTCTGCACCCCAGTCTCCAAACTCTCCTCTGTGTAACAGGCCTTCTGCACGCCAGTCTCCAAAATCTGCTCTATGCAACGATCATTCTGGACGCCTGTCTCCAACCTCTGCTCTCTGCAATGATCCAACTAAACCCCAGTCTCCAACCTCTCATCTCTGAAACAGTCCTTCTGCACCTCAGTCTCCAACCTCTGCTCTCTGTAATAGGCCTTCTGCTCCCCAGTCTCCAACCTCTTTTCTCTGCAACAATTCTTCTACACCCAAGTCTCCAACAGATGCTCTCTGTAACTGTCCTTTTGCACCCCAGTCTGCAAACTCTGCTCTCTGTAACATCCATCTGAACCCTTGTCTTCAACTGCTGCTCTCTGTAACAGTCCTTCTTCACTCCAGTCTCCAAACTCTGCTCTCTGTAACAGTCCTTCCGCACCTCAGTCTCCAAACCCTGCTCTCTGTAACAATCCTTCTGCACCCCAGTGTCTAAAATCTGCTCTCTGCAACAGTCCTTCTCCACCCCAGTCTCCAACATCTGCTCTCTGCAACAGTCCTTCTGCACCCAAGTCTCAAAATTCTGCTCTCTGCAAAGAACATTCTGGACCCCAGTCTCCAACGTCTACTCTCTGCAAAAGTCTTTCGTCAATACAGTCTCCAATATCCGCTCTCTGTAATATCCTTCTGCACTCCAGTTTTCAAACTCTGCTCTCTGTAAAATTTCTTTTCCACCCCAGTCTCAAACCTCTGCATCAGTCCTTCTGCTCCCCAGTCTCCAAGATCTGCTCTCTGTAACAGACCGCTGTTTCCAACTTCTGCTCTCTGTAACTGTCCTTCTGCAACCCAGTCTCCAACCTCTGCTTTTTGAATCAGTTCTTCTGAACCCGAGTCTCCAACCACTGCTCTTTGTATTTATCCTTCTGCACCTCAGTCTTCAACCTGTGCTTTTTGTAACAGTCCTTCTGCACGTCAGTCTCAAACTCTGCTCTCTGTAACAGTCCTTCTACACCTCAGTCTCCAACCTCTTCTCTCTGTAACAGTACTTCTGCACTTCAGTCTGACACCTCTGCTCTCCATGATTCTTCTGCACCCCAGTCTCCAAAGACTCCTCTCTGTAACAGTCCTTCTAAACCTCAGTCTCCAACCTCTTCTCTCTGTAACAGTACTTCTGCACCTCAGTCTGAAACCTTTGCTCTCCACGATTCTTCTGCACCCCAGTCTCCAAACACTGCTCTCTTTAACAGTCCACCTGCACCTCACTCTCCAAGATCTGCTCTCTGTAAGTTCCTTTAGCAAACCAGTCTCCAAACTCTGCTCTCTGTAACGGTTTTTGTGCACCCCTGTCTCCAACCTTTCCTCTCTGTAACATGCCTTCTGCACTCCAGTCTCACAACTCTGCTCTCTATAGCAGGTCTTCTGCACCCCACTCTTCATCCTCTGCTCTCTGCAACGATCCTTCTGCACCCCAGTTTCCAACCTTTGCTCTCTGCAATGATCCTACTGCACCCCAGTCTCCAACCTCTGATCTCTGCAACAGTCTTTCTGCACCTCAGTCTCCAAATTCTGCTCTCTGTATGATCTTTCTGCACCCCTGTCTCCAAACTCTGCTCTCTGTCACAGTCCTTCTGCACCCCAGTCTCCAACCTCTTCTCTCCGCAAGAGTCATTCTGCACCCCAGTCTCCAAACTCTGCTCTCTGTAACAGTCCTTCTGCACCCTAGTTACCAACATCTGCTCTCTGCTACAATAATTATGCACCCCAGTCTTCAAACACTGCTCTCTGTAACAGTCCTCCTGTACTGCAGTATCCAACCTCTGCTCTCTGTAATGGTTTTTCTGAACCCCAGACTCCAAACTCTGTTTTTTTATCAGTCCTTCTGTACCCAAGTTTCCAACCTCTGCTCTCTGTAACAGGACTTCCGCACCTCAGTCTCCAAACTCTGCTCTCTGCAACAGTCCTTCTGCACCCCAGTCTTCAACCTCTGCTTTCTACAACAGTCTTTCTGGACCCTCGTTACCAACATCTGCTCTCTGCAACAGTCCTTCTGCACGCCAGTCTCTAACATCTACTGTCTGCAACAGTCATTCGGCAGCTCAGTCTGAAAACTCTCCTCTCTGCAACGACCCTTCTGCACCCCAGTCTCCTACCTCTGCTCTCTGTAAAAGTCCTTCTGCACCTCAGTCTCCCAACTCTGCCCTCTGTTTGATCCTTCTGCAACCCAGTCTTTAAACTCTGCACTCTGTAACAGTCCTTCTGCACAACAATCTCCAACCTCTGCTCTCTGTAACAGGACTTCTGCAACCCAGTCTCCAACCTCTGCTTTGTGTAACAGTCCTTTTGCACCTCAGTCTCCAAACTCTGCTCTCAGTAAGATCAATCTGAACCCAGTCTCCAAACTCTGCTCTCAGTAACAGTCCTTCTGCACCACAGTCTCCAAACTCTGCTCTCTTTAACAGTCCTTCTGCACCCCAGTCTCCAAACTCTGCTCTGTGTAACAGTCCTTCTGCACCTCGTTCTCCAACCTATTCTCTCTGCAACAGTCTTTCTGCTCCCCAGTCTCTGAGATCTGCTCTCTGTAACAGTCCTTCTGTACTGCAGTGTCCAACCTCTGCTCTCTGTTTCAGTTCTTCTACACCCCTGTCTTCAAACTCTGCTTTCTGTATCAGCCTGTCTGAACCTCAGTATCCAAACCCTGTTCTCTGTATCCATCCTTCTGCACCTCAGTCTCCAACTTGTGCTCTCTGTAAGAGTCCTTCTGCATCCCAGTCTCTAACCTCTACTTTCGGTAACAGTCCTAAACTGCAGTCTCAAAACTCTGCTCTCTTTAACAATCCCTCTGCACACCAATTTCCAACTTCTGCTTTCTGTAACAGTCCTCCTACATCTCAGTCTCCAACCTCTGCTCTCTGTAACAGTCCTTCTGCACTTCAGACTGAAACCTCTTCTCTCTGCATGATCCTTCTGCACCCCAGTCTCCAACCACTGCTCTCTGTAACAGTACACCTGCACATCAGTCTCTAACGTCTGCTCTCTGTAAGATCCTTCAGCAACCCAGTCTCCTAACTCTGCTCTCTGCAACGATCCTTATGCATCCCAATCTCCAACCTCTGCTCTCTGCAATGATCCTACTGCACCCCAGTCTCCAACCTCTGATCTCTGCAACGGTCCTTCTGCACTTCAGTCTCAAACCTCTACTCTCTGTATCAGTCCTTCTGCACTTCACTCTTCAAACTCTGCTCTCTGTACATCCTTCTAAATCCCAGTCTCAAACCTCTGCTCTCTGTATCTATTATTCTGCAACTCAGTCTGCAACCTCTGCTCTCTGTTACAGTTTTTCTATACCGCAGTCTCCAAACTCTGGTCTCTGTTACGGTCCTTCTGCACCCCAATTTCTAACCACTTCTTTCTGTAACAGTCCTTCTGTACCTCAGTCTCCAAACTCTGCTCTCTGTAACAGTCCTTCTACACCTCAGTCTCCAACCTCTGCTCTCTGTAACAGTCCTTCGGCACCTCAGTCTGATACCTCTGCTCTCTGCATGATCCTTCTGCACCCCAGTCTCCAAACACTGCTCTCTGTAACAGTCCACCTGCACCTAGTCTCCAAACTCTGCTCTATGTAAGATTCTTCAGAAACCCAGTCTCCAAACTCTGCTCTCTATAACTGTCCTTCTGCACCCCAGTCTCCAAACTCTCCTCTCTATAACAGGCCTTCTGCACGCCAGTCTCCAATCTTTTCTCTCTGTAGCAGGCCTTCTGCACTCCAGTCTCCAAAATCTGAACTGTGCAACGATCCTACTGCACACCAGTCTCCAACCTCTGCTCTCCGCAATGATCCTACTGCACCCCAGTCTACTACCTCTGATCTCTGCAACAGTCCTTCTGCACCTCAGTCTTCAAATTTTTCTCTGTAAGATCCATCTTCACCCCAGTATCCAACCTCTTCTCTCTGCAACAGTCCTTCTGCATCCAAGGCTCCAAACTCTTCTCTATGTAACAGGACTTCCATACCTCAGCCTCCAACCTCTGCTCTCTGCAACAGTCCTTCTGGACCCCAGTCTCCAACCACTGCTCTCTAGATCAGTCCTTCTGCAGCCATGTCTCCAACCTCTACTCTTTGTAACAGTCGTTCTGCACTTCACTCACCAACCTCTGCTCTCTGTAGTATCCTTCTAATACCCAGTCTCCAAAATCTGCTCTCTGTAACAGTCCTTCTGAACACCAGTCTCCAACCTCTGCTCTCTGCAACCATTCCTCTTAACCCCAGTCTCCAACCTCTGCTCTTTGCGACAGTCCTTCTGCACCCCAGTCTCAAACAACTTCTCTCTGCAACAGTCCTTCTGCACCTCAGTCTGAAAACTCAGCTGTCTTCAACGAACTTTCTGCACCCCAGTCTCCTACCTCTGCTCCCTGTAACAGTCCTTCTGCATCTCATTCTCCCAACTCTGCTCTCTGTAAAATACTTCTGCAACCCAGTCTCCAACTTCTGCACTCTGTAAGATCCTTCTGCACCCCTGTCTCCAAGATCTGCTATCTGCAACGATGCTTCTGCACCCCAGTCTCCAACCTCTGTTCTATGTAACAGGACTTCTGCACCTCAGTCTCCAACCTCTGCTCTCTGCAACAGTCCTTTTGCACCACAGTCTCCAAAATCTGCTCTCTGTAAAAATCTTTCTGCACCTGAGTCTGCAACCTCTGTTCTCTGCAACGGTTTTTCTGAACCTCAGTCTACAACCTATACTCTCTGTAAAAGTACTTCTTCACTTCAGTCTCCAACATCTGCTCTCTGTGAGATCCTTCGCCAACCCAGTCTCCCAACTCTGCTCTCTGTAACATTCCTTCTGCACACCAGTCTTCAATCTCTTCTCTCTGCAACGATCATTTTTAACCCCAGTCTCCAACCTCTGCTCTCTGCAACAGTCCTTCTACACCCCAGTCTCCAACATCTGGTCTCTGCAACAGTCCTTCTGCACCACAGTCTGAAAACTCTGCTGTCTTAAACGAACCTCCTGTACCCCAGTCTCCTACCTCTTCTGTCTGTTAAAATCCTTCTGCACCTCAATCTCTGACCTCTGCTCTCTCTAAGATCCATCTGAACCCCTGTCTCCAACATCTGCTCTCTGTAACAGTCATTATGCTCCTCAGTCTCTAAACTTTGCTCTCTGCAACAGCCTTCTGCATCCCAGTCTCTAACCTCTGCTCTCTACAACAGTCCTTATGAACCCCAGTCTCCAAACCTGCTCTCTGCAACAGTCCTTCTGCACCTCAGTCTGAAAACTCAGCTGTCTTCAACGAACTTTCTGCACCTCAGTCTCCTATCTCTGCTGCATGTAACAGTCCTTCTGCACCTCATTCTCCCAACTCTGCTCTCTGTAAAATACTTCTGCAACACAGTCTCCAACTTCTGCACTCTGTAAGATCTTTCTGCACCCCTATCTTCAAGATATGCTATTTGCAACGATCCTTCTGCACCCAGGTCTCCAACCTCTGTTCTATGTAACAGGACTTCTGCACCTCAGTCTCCAACCTCTGCTCTCTGCAAAAGTCCTTCTGCACCCCATTCTCCAAACTCTGCTCTCTGTATAAATCTTTCTGCACCTGAGTCTGCAAACTCTGTTCTCTGCAACAGTTTTTCTGCACCTCAGTCTACAACCTATACTCTCTGTAACAGTACTTCTCCACTTCAGTCTCCAACCTCTGCTCTCTGTAACATTCCTTCTGCACACCAGTCTTCAATCTCTTCTCTCTGCAACGATCATTCTTAACCCCAGTCTCCAACCTCTGCTCTCTGCAACAGTCCTTCTGCACCACAGTCTGAAAACTCTGCTGTCTGAAATGAACCTGCTGCACCCCAGTCTCCTATTTCTTCTGTCTGTTAAAATCCTTCTGCACCTCAGTCTCCGACCTCTGCTCTCTCTAAGATCCATCTGAAACCCTGTCTTCAAAATCTGCTCTCTGTATCAGTCATTCTGCACCTCAGTCTCCAACCTTTGCTCTCTGCAACAGCCTTCTGCATCCCAGTCTGCAAACTCTGCTCTTTGCAACGATCTTTCTGGACCCCAGTCTCCAACTTCTGCTCGCTGCAACAGTTTTTCTGCACCACAGTCTCCAACCTCTGCTCTCTGTAAGATCTTTCTGCACTCCAGTTTCCAAACTCTTCTATTTCTAACATTCCTTCTCCACCCTAGTTGCCAACCTCAGCTTTCTGCAAGGGTCCTGCGGCACTCCAGTCTCCAAACTCGGTCCTCTGCAACAGTTCTCCTGCTTCCCAGTCTCCAATATCTGCTCTCTGTAACAGTCCTTCTGTACCACATTCACCAAACTCTGCTCTTTGTAAAGGTCCTTCTGCACCCCAGTCTCCAACCTCGGCTTTCTGTATCAGTCTTTCTGAACCCCAGTCTCCAACCTCTGCTCTCTGTGTCTATCCTTCTTCACCTCAGTCTCCAACCTGTGCTTTCTGTAACAGTCCTTCTGAACGCAAGTCTCCCACCTCTGCTCTCTGTATCAGTCCTTCTGTATCGTAGTCTCCAAACTCTGCTCTCTGTAACGGTCCTTCTGCACCCCAATTTACAACCTCTGCTTTCTGTAACAGTCCTTCTGCACCTCAGTCTGAAACCTCTGCTCTCCATGATCCTTCTGCACCCCAGTCTCTAACCACTGCTCTCTGTAACAATCCACTTGCAACTTAGTCTTCAACCTCTGCTCTCTCTAAGATCCTTCAGCAACCAAGTCTTCAAAATCTGCTCTGTTTACCAGTCTTTCTGCACCCCAGTCTCCAAACTCTCCTCTCTGTAACAGGCCTTCTGCACGCAAGTCTCTAACCTCTGCTCTCTGCAACGATCCTTCTGCACCCCGGTCTTTAACCTCTGCTCTCTGCAATGATCCTAGTGCACCCCAGTCTCCAACCTCTGATCTCTACAACAGTCCTTCTGCACCTCAGTCTCCAAATTCTGCTCTCTGTAAGATCCTTCTGCACCCCTCTCTCTAACCTCTGCTCTCTGTAACAGTCTTTCTGCACCCCAGTCTCCAACCTCTGCTCTCCGAAACAGTTCTTCTGCACCCCAGTCTCAAAACTCTGCTCTCTGCAACAGTTCTTCGGCACCCTAGTTACCGACATCAGCTCTCTTTTACAGTCCTTCTCCACCCCAGTTTCCAAACTATGCTCTCTTTAACAGTCCTCCTGTACTGCAGAATCCAACCTCTGCTCTCTGTAACGGTTTTTATGCACCCCAGGCTCCAATCTCTGCTTTCTGTATCACTCCTTCTGCACCCCAGTCTCCAACCTCTGCTCTCTATTACAGTCCTTCTGCACCCCAGTCTCCAAAATCCGGTATCTGCAACAGTCTTTCTGCACCCCAGTCTCCAACGTCTGCTCTCTGTAACAATCCTTCTGCACTTCAGTGTCCAAACTCTATATTCTGCAACGTTACTTCTGCACCTCAGTCTCCAACATCTTCTCTCTGTAACAGTCTTTCTGCACCTGATTCTTTAACCTCTGCTCTCTGTAAGATCCTTCTCCAACCCAGGCTCCAAACTCTGCTCTCTGTATCAGTCCTTCTGCACCCCAGTCTACAAAGTCCGGTATCTGCAACAGTCCTTCTGCACCCCAGTCTCCAACCTCTGCTCTCTGTAACAATACTTCTGCACCTCAGTGTCCAAACTCTGTACTCTGCAACGTTACTTCTGCACCTCAGTCTCCAACATCTTCTCTCTTTAACAGTCTTTCTGCGCCTGATTCTTTAACCTCTTCTCTCTGTAAGATCATTATCCAACCCAGTCTCCAAACTCTGCTCTCTGTAACAGTCCTTCTGCACACCAGTCTCCAACCTCTGCTCTCTGCACGGATCCTTCTTCACCCCAGTCTCAAACCTCTACTCTCTGCAACAATCCATTTGCACACCAGTCTCCAACATCTGCTCTCTGCAAGAGTCCTTCAGCAACTCAGTCTAAAAACTCTTCTCTCTGAAACAATTTTTCTGTACCTCAGTCTACTACCTCTGCTCTCTGTAAGACCCTTCTGCAACCCAGTCTCCAAACTCTGCTCTCTGTAACAGTCCTTCTGCAGAATAGTTTCCAACCTCTGCTCTCTGTAACAGGAATTTTACAACCCAGTCTCGAACCTCTGCTCTCTGTAACAGGCCTTCAGAACCCCAGTCTCCAACCTCTTCTGTCTGCAATGATTTTTCTCCACCCCAGTCTCCACCCTCTTCTCTCGGCAACATTCCTGCACCCTAGTCACCAAACTCTGCTTTCTGTAAGATCCTTATGCACTCCAGTCTTCAACCTCTTCTCTCTGCAATGATTCTTGTACATCTCAGTCTCTAACATCTGCTCTCTGCAACAGTACTTTTGCAACCCAGTATCTAAACTCTGCTCTATGTAAGATCCATCTGAACCCCAGTCTCCAACCTGTGCTCTCTGTAACACTCCTTGTGCACACCAGTCTCCAAACTCTAATATCTGTAACTGTCCTTCTGCACCTCAGTCTCCAAACTTCGCTCTCTGTAACAGTCCATCTGCACCTCAGTCTCTAAAATCTGCTGTCTGCAACGATCCTTCTGGGCCCCAGTCTCCAACTTCTGCTCTGTGCAACAGCCCTTCTGCACCACATTCTCCAACCTCTGCTCTATGTAAGATCTTTCTGCACTCCAGTTACTAAACTCTGCTCTCTGTAACATTCCTTGTCCACCTCAGTCTCCAACTTCTTTCCTCTGCAACAGTCATTCTGCTCCCCAGCCTCCGAGATCTGCTCTGTGTAACAGTCCTTCAGTAACGCAGTCTTCAACCTCTGCTCTCTTTAATGGTCTTTCTGCATTACAATTTCCAAACGCTGCTTTTTGTAACAGTCCTTCTGCACCTGAATCTCCAAACTCTGCTCTCTGTAACAGTCCTTCTACAACCCAGTCTCCAAACTCTGCTCTCTACAACAGTCCTTCTGCAGCCCAGTCTCCAAGCTCTGCTCTCTGCAACAGTCCTTCTCACCTTAGCCTGAAAACTCTGCTGTCTGGAACGAACCTTCTGCACCCCAGTCTCCTACCTCTGCTCTCTTTAACAGTCCATCTACACCTCTGTCTCCAACCTCTGCTCTTTTTAACATTCCGTCTGCACGTCAGTCTCCAAATTCTGCTCTCTGTAAGATCCTTCTGTACCGCTGTCTCCAACCTCTGCTCTCTGTATCAGTATTTCTGCAACCCAGTCTTCAATCTCTGCTCTCCGCAACAGTTCTTCTCCACCCTAGTCTACAACATCTGCTCTCTGCAACAGTCCTTCGGCAACCGAGTTACCAACATCAGCTCTCTTTTAAAGTCCTTCTGCACCCCAGTCTCCAACCTGTGCTCTCTGTAACAGTCCTCCTGTACTGCAGAATCCAACCTCTGCTCTCGGTAACAGTCTTTCTGCACCCAAGTCTTTAATCTCTGCTTTCTGTATCAGTTTTTCTGAACCCCAGTCTCCAACCTCTGCTCTCTATAACAGTCCTTATGTGCCCCAGTCTCCAAAATACACTATCTGCAACAGTATTTGGGCACCCCAGTCTCCAACCTCTGCTCTCTTTAACAATCCTCGTGAATCTCAGTCTCAAAACTCTGTATTCTGCAACGTTACTTCTGCATCTCAGTCTCAAACATCTACTCTTTGTATCAGTCTTTCTGCACCTGATTCTTCAACCTCTGCTCTTTGTAGGATTCTTCTCCAACCCAGTCTCCAAACTCTACTCTCTGTAACAGTCCTTCTGCACACCAATCTCCAACATCTGCTCTCTGCAACAGTCCTTCAGCAACTCAGTCTAAAAACTCTGCTCTCTGCAACGATCCATCTGCACCTCAGTCTCCTACCTCTGCTCTCTGTAAGACCCTTCTGCAACCCAGTCTCCAAACTCTGCTCTCTGTAACAGTCCTTTTGCGAAATTGGTTCCAACCTCTGCTCTCTATAACAGAATTTTTGCAACCCAGTCTCGAATCTGCTCTCTGTAACAGGCCTTCAGAACCCCAGTCTCCAATCTCTTCTATCTGCAATGATTTTTCTCCACCCCAGTCTCCAACCTCTGCTCTCTGTAAGATCAATCTGAACCCCAGTCTCCAAACTCTGTTCTCTAGAACAGTCCTTCTGCATACCAGTCTCCAGAATCTGCTCTCTGTAACTGTCCTTCTGCACCTCAGTCTCCAAACTCTTCTCTCTTTAACAGTCCATCTGCACGTCAGTCTTTAAAATCTGCTCTCTGCAACCATCCTTCTGGACCCGAGTCTCCAACTTCTGCTCTGTGCAACAGTCCTTCTGCACCACAGTCTCCAGACTCTGCTCTCTGTAAGATTCTTCTGCACTCCAGTTTCCAAACTCTGCTCTCTGTAACATTCCTTCTCCACCCCAGTCTCCAACGTCTGTCCTCTGCAACAGTCCTGCTGCTCCGCAGTCTCTGAGATCTGCTTTGTGTAACATTCCTTCTGTACAGAAGTCTCCAAACTCTGCTCTCTGTAAGGGTCCTTCTACACCCCAATTTCCAACCTCTTTTTTCTGTAACAGTCCTTCTCCACCTCAGTCTTCAAACTCTGCTCTCTGTAACACTCCTTCTACACCTCAGTTTCCAACCTGTCCTCTCTGTAACATTCTTTCTGCACCCTAGTCTTCAACCTTTGCTCTCTTCATTGGTACCTCTTAACCCCAGTCTCCAACCTTGTTCTCTACAACAGTCATTCTGTACTGCAGTCTTCAACCTCTGTTCTCTGTAAGGGATCTTTTGCTACCCAGTCCCCCACCTCTACTTTCTATATCAGTCCATCTGAACCACAGTCTCCAAACTCAACTCTCTGTAACCGTCATTCTTCTCCTCACTCTGCAACCTCTTATCTCTGAAACAGTCCTTCTGCAACCAGTCTTCAAACTCTGCTCTCTGCAAGATTCCTTTTGCACCCCAGTCTCCATCTTCTTCTCTCTGCAACAGTTCTTCTCCACCCCAGTCTCCAACCTCTGCTCTCTGTAAGGGGCCTTCTGTACCCCAGTCTCCAAACTCTGCTTTCTGTATCAGTTTTTCTGCACCCCAGTCTTCAACCTGATCTCTCTGTAATAGTCTTTCTGCATCTCATACTCCAACCTCTAATCTCTGCTACAGTCCTTCAGCACCCCAATCTCCAACATTTTCTCTCTGCCACAGTCCTTCTGCACCTCAGTTTCAAAACTCTGCTCTCTTTATGATCCTTCTGAAACCGAGTCTCCAACCTCTACTTTCTGCAATGGTCCTTCTGTAAACCAGTCTCCAACCTCTGTTCTCTACAACAGTCATTCTGCACCCCAGTCTCCAACGTCTGCTCTCTGTAAGAGTCTTTCAGTCTCCAACCTCTGTTCTCTGTAAGGATCCTTATGCACTCTAGTCTTAAACCTCTGCTTTCTGTATCAGTCCTTCTACACTGCAGTCTCTAAACGCTGCTCTCTCCAACGATCCTTCTGCACCTCAGTCTCCAAACTCTGCTCTCAGTAAGATTTTTATGCAACCCAGTCTCCAAACTGTGATCTCTGTAACTATCCTTCTGCACCCCAGTCTCCAAAAACTGCTCTCAGTAAAAGGCCTTCTTCACCCCAGTCTCCAACCTCTGCTGTATGTAACATGCCTTTTGCCCCCAGTCTCCAAACTCTTCTCTCTTCAATGATCCTTCTCCACCCCAGTCTCCAACACCTGCAATCAGCAACAGTCCTTCTGCACCCCAGTATCCAACCTATGCTCCCTGTAAGATCTTTCTGCACACGTGTCTCCAATCTCTGCTTTCTGTAACACTCCTCTGTACCCCAGTCTCCAACTTCTGCTCTCTGTAATGGTCCTTCTGCAATTTAGTCTCCAACATCTGTTCTGTGCAACACTCCTTCTGCACCCCAGTCTCCTAACTTTGCTCTCTGCAACAGTTTCTCTGAACCTAAGTCTCCAACCTGTGCTCTCAGTAAAAGTCCTTCTGCACCACAGTCTCCAAACTCTGCTCTCTCTAACAATTTTTCTGAACGCCAGTCTCCAAACACTGCTCTCTGCAATGGTCCTTCTGCACCCCAGTCTCCAAATTTTACTCTCTGTAACAGTCCTTCTGCACCCCAGTCTTCAAAATCTGCTTTCTGTAACAGTCTTCTGCAACTGAGTCTCCATCCTCTTCTCTATGCAACAATACTTTTTCACCCAAGTTTCCAACGTGTGCTCTCTGAAAAAGTCCTTCTAAACCCTAGTCTCCAAACTCTGCTCTCTGTAACAGTCTTTCTACACCCCATTCTCCATACTCTGCTCACCCCAAAAATACTTATGCACCCCAGTCTCTATCCTGTTCTCTCTGCATCTTTCCTTTTAAACCCCAGTCTCCAGCATCTGCTCTCTGCAACAGTCCTTCTGCACCCCAGTGTCCAAACTGTGCTCTCTGTAAAAGTCCTTCTGGACCCCAATCTCCAACCTCTACTCTATGCAACAGTCCTTCTACACCCCAGTCTAGAACCTCTGCTCTCAGCAAAAGTTTTTCTGCATCCCAGTCTCACAACCTCTTCTCTCTGTAACAATCCTTCTGCACCTCAGTCTCCAACCTCTGCTCTTTGCAAGGGTCCTTCTGCACCTCAGTCTCCAACCTCTACTCTCTGTAACAGTGCTTCTGCACCTCAGTCTCAAAACTCTGCTCTCTGTAAGATCCTTCTGCACCCCAATCTCCAAACTCTGCTCTGTAACAGGCCTTCTGCACCCCAGTCTCCAACCTCTGCTCTCTGTATCAGTCCATCTGCAACCCAATCTCAAACCTATGCTCTCAGCAATGATCCTTCTGCACCCCAGTCTCTAACATGTGCTTACTGCAACAATTCTTCTGTACCTCAGTCTAAAAATTCTGTTCTCTGCAACAATCCCTCTGCGCCCCAGTCTCCAACCTCTGCTCTCTGTAACAGTCTTTCTGAACATCTGTCTCCTAATTCTGCTCTCTGTAAGACCCTTCTGAAACCCAGTCTGCAAACCCTGCTCTCTGTACCAGTCCTTCTTCACCTTAGTCTCCAACCGCTGCTCTCTGTAGCAGGCCTTCTGCATCCAAGTCTGAAACCTCTCCTAGCTGCAATAGTCCTTGTGAACCCCAGTCTCTAACATCTGCTTCCTGCAACAGTTCTTCTCTACCTCAGTCTGAAAACTCTGCTCTCTGCAATAATCCATATGTACCCCAGTCTAAAATCTTTGCTCTCTGTAACAGTCCTTTTGTAACTCAGTCTCCAATCACTGCTCTCTTCAACAGTCCTTCTACACCCAAGTCTCCATACTCTGACTGCCCCAACTGTCCTTCTGCACCCCAGTCTCCAAACTCTGTTCTCTACATCGGTTCTTCTGCAACCCAGACTCCAACCTCTGCTCTCTGTAACAGTCTTTCTGTACCACAGTCTCCAACCTCTGCTCTCTGTAAGGGTCCTTATTTACCCCAGTATCCAACCTCTGCTTTCTGTATCAGTCATTTTGAACCACAGTCTCCAAACTCTGCCCTCTGTTACCGTCCTTCTGCAACTCAGTTTGCAATATCTGTAAGGGTACTTCTGCACCAGAGTCTCCAGCCTCTGCTTTCTGTGACAGTCCTTCTGCAATCCAGTCTCTAATCTCTGCTCTGTGTAACTGTCCTTCTGCACCTTAGTCTCAAAACTCTGCTCTCTGCTAGAGTCCTTCTGGACCCCAATCTCCAACCTCTAATGTCTGTAACAGTCCTTGTACATCCCAGTCTAAAATCTCTGCTCTCTGCATCAGTTCTTCTGCACCCCTGTCTCCAACCTTTGCTCTCTATAACAATCCTTCTGAACCTCAGTCTCCAACCTCTGCTCTCTGCAACGGTCCTTCTGCACCTCAGTCTCCAAACTCTACTCTATGTAACAGTGCTTCTGCACCTCAATCTCCAATCTCTGCTCTCTGTAAGAGCCTTCTGCAACCCAGTCTCCTAACTCTACTCTCTGTAAAAGTCCTTCATCACCCCAGTCTCCAAATTGTGCTCTCTGTAACAGGCCTTCTGCACTCCAGTGTCCAACCTCTGCTCTCTCTATCAGTCCATATCCACCCCAGTCTCCAACGTCTGCTATCTGTAACTGTCTTTCTGCACACCAGTCTTTATCCTCTGCTCTCTGCAAGAGTCCTTCTGCACCCCAGTCTTCAAACTCTGCGTTCTGCAACAGTCCTTCTGCACCCAAGTCTCCAACCTCTGCTCACTGCAACATTCCTTCTGCACCCCAGTCACCAAATTCTGCTCTCTGTAATGATCCTTCTGCACCACAGTCTCCAAACTCTGCTCTCCGCAATGATCCTTCTGCACCTCAATGTACAACCTCTTCTCTCTGCAAAGATCTTTTGGCACCCCAGTATCAAACCTCTGCTCGCTGCAACAGTCCTTGTGAACCCCAGTCTCCAACATCTGCTCTCTGCAACAGTTCTTCTGTACCTCAATTTGAAAACTCTGCTCTCTGCAATAATCCGTCTGCACCCCAGTCTCCAACCTCTACTATCTGTAACAGTTATTCTGTATCTCAGTCTCCAATCTCTGCTCTATGCAACAGTCCTTCTGCAGCCAAGCCTCCAACATCTGTTCTCTGAAACAGTCCTTCGATAAACCAGTCTCCAACGTCTGCTCTCTGAAACAGTCCTTCTACACCCCAGTCTCCATACTCTGCTTGCCCAAACGATCCTTCTGCACCCCAGTCTCCAAAGTCTGCTCTCTGCAACAGTCCTTCTACACTCCAGTCTCCAACCTCTGCTCTCTGCAGCAGTCCTTCTATACACCAGTCTCCATACACTGCTCCACCCCATGATCCGTCTGCACCCCAGTCTCCAACCTCTGTTCTCTACATCAGTTCTTCTGCACCCCAGTCTCCGACCTCTTCTCTCGGTACCAGTCCTTCTGTACCACACTCTCCAACCTCTATTCTCCGTAAGGGTCCTTATGCACCCCAGTATTCAAACTCTGCTTTCTGTATCAGTCCTTATGCACCACAGTCTCCAAACTCTGCCATCTGTAAGAGTCCTTCTGCAACTCAGTCTGCAACCTCTGCTCTCTGCAACAGTCCTTCCGCACCCCAGGCTCCATCCTCTGCTCTCTGCAACATTCCTTCTCCAGCCCAGTCTCCAAACTCTGCTCTCTGTAAGAGTCCTTCTGTACTGCATTCTCAAAACTCTGCTTTCTGTAAGGATACTTCTGCACCCAAATCTCCAAACTCTGCTTTCTGAATCAGTCCTTTTGCACCCCATTCTCTAAACTGTGCTCTGTGTAACTGTATTCTGCACCTTAGTCTCTAACGTCTGCTCTCTGCTACAGTTTTTCTGGACCCCAGTCTCCATCATCTACTCTCTGCAACAGTCCTTCTGCACCCCAGTCTCCAACCTCTGCTCTTTGTAAGAGTCCTTCTTTCCTAAAGACTCCAAACTCTGCTATCTATAATGGTCCTTCTGTACCCCAGTCTTCAACCTCTGGTTTTTGAATCATTTCTTCTGCACCCCTGTCTCAATCCTCTGCTCTCTATAACAGTTCTTCTGCACCTCAGTCTTAAACCTCTGCTCCCTGCAACAGTTCCTTCTGCACCCAAATCTCCAACTTCTGCTCTATGCACAAGTCCTTCTGCACCCCAGTATCCAACCTCTACTCTCTGTAACAATCCTTCTGCATCTCAGTCTCCAACATGTGCTCTCTGCAACAGTTCCTTCTGCACCCAAATCTCCAATTTCTGCTCTATGCACAAGTCCTTCTGCACCCAATATCCAACCTCTGCTCTCTGTAACAATCCTTCTACATCCCAGTCTCCAAATTCTGCTTCCTGCAGCAGTCCTTTTTAACCCCAGTCTCCAACCTCTGCTCGCTGTAATATGCTTATGTACCCCAGTCTCCAAACTCTACTCTCTGGAACAGTTCTTCTGCACCGCAGTCTCCAAACTCTGCTCTCTGTTAAAATCCTTCTGCACCTCAGTCTTCAACCTCTGCTCTCTACAATGGTCTTTCTGCAACCCTGTCTTAAACCTCTGTTCTTGTAACAGTCCTTCTGCTCCCCAGTCTCCAATCTCTGCTCTCTGTAAAAGTCCTTTTGTACCCAGTCTCTAATCTGTGCTCTCTGTAACGGTCCTTCTGCACCCCAGTCTTCAACCTCTGCTTTCTGTATCAGTCCTGCACCCCAGTCTACAACCTCTGCTCTCTGTAAGAGTCCTTCTGAACCTCAGTCTCTATCCTTGCTCTCTGCAAAAGTCCTTTTGCAACCCAGTCTCCAACCACTGCTCTCTGCAACAATCCTTCTGCACCCCAGTCTCCAACGTCTGCTCTCTACAACAGTCCTTCTGCATCCCAGTCTCCAACCTCTGCTCTCTGTAAGATCCTTCTGCACCCCAGTCTCCAACCTATGCTATCTTCAACGTTCTGTCGGCACCTCAGTCACCAACCTCTGCTCTCTGTAATGGTACTTCTGCAACCCAGTCTCAAAACTCTGCATTTTGTATCAGTCCTTCTGCACCTCAGTCTCCAACCTCTGCTCTCTTTAACAGCCTTTCTGCATCTCAGTCTTCAACCTCTGCTCTCTGCAATTGTACTTCTGCAGGTAAGTCTTCAAACTCAAATCTCTGTAACAGTTATTCTGCATCTCAGTCTCCAAACTCTACTCTCTGTAAGATCATTTTGCAAACCAATCTCCAAACTCTGCTCTCTGTAACAGTCTTTCTGCACCGCTTCTCCAAACTCTACTCTATGTAAAAGGTTTTCTTCACCCCAGTCTCCAACATCTACTCTCTGGAACAGTCCATATGCACACAAGTCTCCAACCTCTGCTCTCTGCCACAGTCATTATGAACCCCAGTCTCCAACATCTGGTCTCTACATTAGTCTTACTGCACCTCAGTATGAAAACTCTGCTCTCTGCCACGATCCTTCTGCACCCCAGTCTCCAACCTGTGTTCTCTGCAACAGTCCTTCTGTACCGCAGTCTCCAACCTCTCTTCTCTGTAATGGATCTTCTGCACCCCAGTCTCCAAACTCTGCTTTCTGTATCAGTCCTTCTGAACCACAGTCTCCAACCTTTGCTCTATGCAACAGTCTTTGTGCAACCCAGTCTCCAACCTCTGCTGTCTGCAAGAATCATTCTGCACCCCAGTCACCAACATCTGTTTTCTGTATCAGTCCTGGACCACAGTCTTCAAAATTTGCTCTCAGTAACAGTCCTTCTGCACCTTAGTCTCCAACCTCTGCACTCTGCAAGAGTTCTTCTGCACCCCAGTGTCCAACCTCTGCTCTCTGCAACAATTTTTCTGCACCTCAGTCTTCAACGTCTGCTCTCTATCACAGTCCTCCTGCATCTCAGACTCCAACCTCTGCTCACTGTAAGATTCTTCTGCACCCCAGTCTCCAACCTCTGCTCTCTTTAAAGGTCCTTCTGCACCCCAGTCTCTAACCTCTGTTCTCTGCATCAGTCTTTCTGCACCATAGTCTCCAACATCTACTCTGCAACAGTTCTTTTCCATCCCAGTCTCCAACCTCTGCTCTCTATAACAGTCCTTCTGTACTGTAGTCTCCAACCACTGCTCTCTCTAAGGCTCCTTCTTCATCCCAATCTCCTACCTCTCCTAACTGCAACAGTCCTTCTACACCCCAGTCTAAAACCTCTGCTCTCTGCAACAGTCCTACTGCACCCCAGTCTTCAAGTTCTGCTCTCTGCTACGATCCTTCTGCAAACTCTACTCTTTGTAACAGTGCTTCTGCACCACAGTCTCCAACCTCTACTCTTTGTAACAGTGCTTCTGCACCACAGTCTCCAACCTCTGCTCTCTGTAATATCCTTCTGCAACCCAATCTTTAAACTCTGCTCTCTGTAACAGTCCTCGTGCACCCCAGTCTCAAAGCTCTGCTCTCTTGAACAGGCTTCTTCACCCAAGTCTAAAAACTCTGCTCTCTGTATCTGTCCTTCTGGACCCCAGTCTCCAACCTCTGCTCTCTTTAACAAACCATCTGCACCCTGTCTCCAACCTATGCTCGCTGCAACAGTCTATGTGCACCCAGTCTCCAACATCTGCTCTCTGCAACAGATCTTCTGTACCTCAGTCTGAAAACTCTGCTCTCTGCAACAATCCTTCTGCACCCAAGTCTCCAAACTCTGCTCTCTGTAACAGTCCTTCTGTGCATCAGTCTCCAACGTCTTCTTTTTGTAAGACCCTTTTAAACCCAGTCTGCAAACTCTGCTCACTTAAACACTCCTTCTGCCCCCCAGGCTCCAATCTCTGCTCTCTGTAACAGGCCTTCTGCACCCCAGTATCCCACCACTGCTCTATGTAAGAGGCATTTTCACCCCAGTCTCCAACAGCTACTCTCTGTAATGATGCTTGTGCACCCCAGTCTCCAACCACTTCTCTTTGCAACAGATCATCTGCACCCCACTCTCAAACCTCTGCTCTGTGTAAGATTTTTCTGCACACAAGTCTCCTACCTCTGCTCTCTGTATCAGTCCTTCTGCACCCCTGTTTCCAAACTCTGCTCTCTGAAACAGACCTTCTGCACCTCAGTCTTCAACAACTGATTTCTGAAAAAGTCCTTCTACACGCCAGTCTCCAAACTCTGCTCTCTGGAACAGTCCTTTTATACCCCAGTCTCCATAATCTGCTCTCTGCAAAGATCCTTCTGCATCCCAGTCTCCAACGTCTGCTCTGCAACAGTCTCTCTACAACCCAGTCTCCAACCTCTGCTCTCTGGAAGATCCTTCTGTACCCCAGTTTCCAAATTCTGATTTATGTAACATTCCTTCTGCACCCCAGTCTCCAACCTCTACTCTCTGCTATGGTCCCTCTGCACCCCAGTCTCCAACCTTATTCCCAACAACAGTTTTTCTGTACTGCAGTCTTCAACCACTGCTATCTGTAAGGGTCCTACTTCACCCCAGTCTCCGAACTCTGCTTTCTGTATCAGTGCTTCTGAACCACAGTCTCCAAACTCTGCTCTCTATAACAGTCCATATGCACCTCACTCCGCAACCTCTGCTCTCTGCAACAATCCTTCTTCACCCCAGTTTTTAACCTCTGCTCTCTGTAACAGTCCTTCTGTACTGCAGTCTCCAACCTCTACTCTCTGTAACAGTCCTTCTGCACCCATGTCTAAAAAACTATGCTTTCTGTATCATTCCTTCTGCACCCCAGTCTCCAACCTCTGCTATCTGCAACAGTCTTCTGCACCTAAGTCTCCAAATTCTACTCTCGGCAAAAGACCTTCTGAACCCATGTCTCCAACGCCTGCTCCCTTAAACAGTCTTTCGTCACCCCAGTTTCCAACCTCTGCTCTCTGTAATAGTCCTTCTGCACCCCAGTCTCCAAACTCTGCTCTCTGTAATAGTTCTTCTGCAACTCAGTCTCCAAATTCTGCTCTCTGCAACACTCTTTCTGCACCCAAGTCTCCAAACTCTGCTCTCTGCAACAGTCCTTCTACACCTCAGTCTTCATCCTGTGCTCTGTTGAACAGTCCTTCTGCACCCCAGTCTCCAACCTCTGCTTTCTGTAACAGTCCTTCTGCACCATATTCTCCAACCTCTGCTCTTTGTTACAGTCTTTGTATACCGCAGTCTCCAAACTCTGCTCTCTGTAACGGTCCCTGTGAACCCCAATTTCCAACCTTTGTTTCTGTAATAGTCCTTCTGCACCTTAGTCACCAAACTCTGCTCTCTGTAACCGTCCTTCTGCACCCCAGTCTCCATCTTCTGCTCTCTGTAACAGTCCTTCTGCACCTCAGGCAGAAACCTCTATTCTCTGCACGATCCTTCTGCATTCCAGTCTCCAACCACTGCTCTCTGTAACAGTCGTCCTGCACCTCAATCACTAACCTCTGCTCTCTGTAAGATCCTTCTGCAACCCAGCCTCAAAACTCTGCTCTCTATAACAGACCTTCTGCATCCCAGTCTCCAACCTCTGCTCTCTGTAGCAGGCATTCTGCACCCCAGTCTCCAAACTCTGCTCTCTGAAACAGTCCTTCTGCTCGCCAGTCTCCAACCTATGCTCTCGTTAACGGTCCTTCTGCACCCCAGGCTCCCACCTCAGCTTTCTGTATAATAATTCTTCACCCCAGTCTCCAACGTCTTCTCTGTGTAACAGTCCTTCTGCATCTCAGTCTCCAAATCTGCTCTCTCTAACAGTCCTTCTGCACCCCAGTCTCCAACCTCTGCTTTCTGCAACATTCCTTCTGCACCCCAGTCTTTAACCTGTTCTCTCTGTAACAGTCCTTCTGCTCCCCAGTCTCCCACCTCTGCCCTCTGTATCGATCCTTCTGCAGCCCAGTCTCCACCTCTGCTCTCTGCAACGATTTCTGTAACTCTGTCTCCAACTTCTGCTGTCTTCAATGATCCTTCTGCACCTCACTCTTCAAATTCTGCTCTCTGTGACAGTTTTAGTGCAATTCAGTCTCCAACCTCTGCTCTCTGCAACCGTCCTTATGCACCCCAGTCTCCAACCTCTGCTCTCTGCAACGATCCTTCTGCACCCCAGTCTCCAACGTCTCCTCACCTTTACACTCCTTTTGCACCCCAGTCTCCAACCTTTGTTCTCTGTAACGTACTTGTGCAACCAGTTTCCAAACTCTGCTCTCTGTAACATTTTTTCCCCAATCCAGTCTCCAACCTCTGCTTTCTTAAACGGTCCTGCTGCAACCCAGTCTCCAACCTCTGTTCTCTGAAACAGTCCTTCTGCTCCCAAATTTCTAATCTCTGCTCTCTGTTACAATCCTTCTGTACCCAGTCTCCAACTTCTGCACTCTGTAATGGTCCTTCTGCACCCTAGTCTCCAACCTCTGCCTTCTGTATCAGTCTTTTTTCACCACAGTCTCCAAACTCTGCTCTCTTTTACAGTCCTTCTGCACCTCAGTCTCCAAAATCTGCTTTATGTAAGATCGTCTGCAACCAAGTCTCCAAATTCTGTTCTCCGTAACAGTCCTTCTGCACACCAGTCTCCAACCTCTGCTCTCTGCAGCGATCCTTTTTCATCCCAGTCTCCAACCTCTGCTCTTTGCAACAGTCATTCTGAGCCCCAGTCTCCAACATCTGCTCTCTGCAACAGTTCTTCTGCACCCCAGTCTTTAACATCTACTCTCTGAAACAGTCCTTCTACACCCCTGTCCAAATGCAGAAGAATGAGACCTAAACTATCACTTACCCTGCAAAAAATCAACTCAAAATGCATTAAAGACCAAGGCTCTAGACCAGAAATTATGCAGTTTCTAGGTAAAAACAAAGTAAATCCTCCAACCTACAGGCAGAGGCAATGACTTTCTCAATAGGATGCCAAAGCTCAGGAGATAACACCAAAAGTTAGCTAATAGGATGGCATCAAATTAGGAAGGTTCTGCACAGCAAAGGAGACAATTAGAATATGAAGAGAGAACCTACAGAAAGGGAGAAAGTCTTTATGAGGTGCTTTCCTAAAAGAAGATGAATATTCAGAATATTAATAAAGAACTCAAAAAACTTAACATCAAACCCACAATTATTAAATAACCCAATTATCAAATAACCCAATTACCAAATGGGAAACTAAATGAACTAAACAGACAAGTCTTAGAAGAAAATATGTGAGTGGCCAACAAATATATGAAAATACTTGCAAGTCAAGACTACCCTGAGATTTCATCTCACTTCATTGACAAAGGCAACCACCAAGAATACAAACAGAACCCAGTGTGACAAGGAGAGAATTGGAGAGAAAGGAGCACTCTCACCCTGTTGGTGGGCATGTAAGTCAGCACAACCACCACGGAAATCTGGATGGAGGCTCCTCAGGAGTAGGCATGGACCTCCCTGCAACCCAGCTCTACCTCTGCTTGGTATTTATCACAGCGGATCGAGGTCATCATACTATAATGACACATACATGCCCATGAACCAGCCGAGGTGACATCAGTGGACGAATGGATAAAGAACATCTGGTATATGCACACTGGAATTTCATTCAGCCATAAAGAAGAACGAAATTATGTCATGCTGGAAGATGGATGGATCTTCAGAACATTAAGGAAATTAAGCAACTCAGAAAGTTAAGGGCCGTATGTTTTTCCTCTGTTAAAGCTAGAGGGAGAAAAAGAAGGAAAGTTGGGAAGGGAGTCTCATCATGAAAGTTGAAGGAAGATCAGTAGAGTCAAGGCACCAGTGGAGGAGGTGAGGAAAAAGGAAATATTGGAATGATATTGGCCAAAGTTCACGGTTATTTTGTGT
Source organism: Ictidomys tridecemlineatus (assembly GCF_052094955.1). Taxonomy (NCBI): domain Eukaryota; kingdom Metazoa; phylum Chordata; class Mammalia; order Rodentia; family Sciuridae; genus Ictidomys; species Ictidomys tridecemlineatus. Next base: position 26,528 of record NW_027521034.1, read on the forward strand.
GCATGTTCAAATATGAGTCAGCAAATTCCACCATTATGGACCACTACAATGAACCAATGAAGTGTGAAAAGAAGAGTTTCACATTACATGGGACAGGCACTATTCTTGGAGGGTGCCCATTTTTTCCAATCTATAAATACCACGATCATTTACCACTGTCAAAAATCTCTACAGATTCGAATGTTCTGATTAATGCTCCACCACATGGCCTCTTCTACTTCAGGGTCCCCAATTCTCACTGAAATCAGGGAGCCCGTTTCAACGATGCCATCTGTTAATGTCTTCCCAGGCTTCCAAGGACAGCGGCTGTGGGTTTCACAAGGATCTGGTGCTGCCTTCTGAACGCATGTCCACGAGGCCTTGGCAAATGCTGGTGCTCCAGGCCCTCCTCCAGATCCAGCTGTGAGCCCAGGGAAAAAGTCACATAACACAACCTCCAACACCTTATTTATTTATGATCACCATCCTCTCCATTATTCAAGGATCATATTGGTCATTGAACTTAAGCAAACACTGAGTCCAGATTTCAGTCCATCAACCAAAGAGAGTCTAATAGGCACTCCCCGAGGCTCAGGAAGATCCTTGGCCCTAACATTTCTGGTGATTACGTCCGTGTGACTGCATTCAAGGTGAACCAGCAATATGTCTTGACTTCTTGGTCTAGAAGACTCAAGCAAATTCTCTTATATATTCTTAAGGCTCCTATTAACAAAATACAGTAAAATATTTACCTTTTATTTTGGTGTGACCCTTATACTCTCCTGGGCTATATTTTATACTCTTACCTGAGGCGTTCTAAGATCAGACCCCAATTAAGAGTCTGGTGACAATGTGGGATGATTGATGAGCATCTTAAAGACAATTGGGCTGGGGATGTGGCTCAAGCAGTAGTGCGCTTGCCTGGCATGCGTACAGAGCGGGTTCGATCCTCAGCACCAAATACCAACAAAGATGTTGTGTCCGCCAAGAACTAGAAAATGAATATTAAAAACTCTCTCTCTCTCTCTCTCTCTCTCTCTCTCTCTCTCTCTCTCTTTCCTCTCCTCTCCTCTCCTCTCCTCTCCTCTCTCACTCTCTCTTAAAAAAAAAATAGACAACTGCCCAGGTAGAGTCACCATAGGGTCTTCAATTTAGGGAAAGCTAGTCTCCTCGGGTGAGGAGGGGATGCTTCTAACAGCAAAGAGGGTTAATGGAGATTTCAGGGTTCAAGGCTCTGAGATTTGTCTAATTCCACTGGTATTTTGCCATTCTAATTAAGAGAGTCTCAATCATTCCCCCATTATTGCCCTAATTGACATAAGAGAGACCAGGAGAAATTGTGGATTTATAGTTTTCTTTCTACTTCTGCAATTTGGGGAATTTGATGTTTTATTCTGATATTAACCTTTATCAATTTCAAGAGAGAAAATATTTCTCATGATCTGAACCTGACTTGAAGGAGGAATATAATGCTTGAACCTATCATTTTCTTTCTGTAAGTCTCCCACTCCAGTCAGTAACAGCAGTCTGTAGTCATGTTGTAATGTTCATTCCGACCCTGAAGGTCGATGGTGTTATTCCAAAGCTCAGTTTTCCATAGACATTTGATTTCAGGCCACGATAACTTAAAGTCTCTGTTAGGTCATTGCACACCAGGAATTATCAGGACTCCTTTTCTATGGGCTGTGACATCATCAACATATTCAATTTTCTCAGATCAGACATCCAACCTACCTACTCAGATCTGTTATCTAGAACCATCTCTTATGTAAACCACTATTGTGGTCAGTGCCACCATGGTCAGGTAGAGATGAAGAATGACTCATGATGTCTTAGAGTAGAGGAAGTTAACACAGAAAAAAGTTATAAAATGGTTGGGAGATCTGGAAGAAAAAAGAAAAATAGGGCAGGTGACAGCACCCCATATATGGAAACTGTAACTTCCCTGGAAAGAGATGCTCATTCCACGCTACTGTGACCGACATTCAGGAACAGCTTTCTAGGAGCCTGCACACACAATTCCTGGAGCCAAGGAGATTAGTTCCTGCCTCTACAGGGCTGGTTTGCTGCTGCTGCTATAGGATCCAAAAGAACCCGCTTTCTTCCTTTCCTTTCTTTCTTTCTGCCTAGTGTTTGGCTCATCTTGACAGAACCTCCTAAAATGGAGGCCTGCAGGCAGGGGAGTGTGGGAAAGGAGGTTCTCGTACTTTCTGTCCCTCTGGTGTGGGGAGAAAACAGAAGGACAGAGATGGTGCTGAACACCCACACAAGGTGTCCAACACACTTGAACCTGAAAGTGGGAAAAGGGTGTTTGTGAAAAGAGAGGAGAGAAAGGAGTATCAGAGATTTTAAAAGCGGGAGTTGGAGTTGAAGCTCCAGATACAGACTCTCTAACCAGGTGCCTACAAGTCGCTGGGAGACATCTTTTTTCAGATGACTGTATACTCCAGTTTGAAGATTGGTCTAGACTTTGATCGTGCAAAGGGATGCACACCCTCCAGCCTGCTTCCTCAGGACACTCTGGGCCTCGTTGCTTCTCAGGCTGTGAATGACGGGGCTCAACAGGGGGCTCACCACACAGTAGAGCACAGAGACCAGGGTGTCCATGTCCAGCCTTCTCTGGGCCTGTCATAGTGGAAGATAGCTGTTCCATAGAAGACCACCACGAGAGTGAGGGGGGACACACAGGTGGAGAAGGCCTTCCTCCTTCCCTGGGCAGAGGGAATCCCCCAAATGGCCGCCATGATTATTGCGTAGGAGCCTTCAGTGAAGAGGCACAGGATCAGGCCTATGGTGGCACTGACCACGTGGAGCACAGACTCGTTGACAGAGGAGTCTGAGCAGGAGAGCTTCAGGAGCAATGGGGTGTCACAGAGAAAGTGGCTAAACTGGTGGGGATCACACAGAGTGAGTGTGATGGCCAGCACTGTGTGTGTGACCAAATTCACCAGCCACACAGCCAGGACCCAGTCACCAGGCCAACACAGACCTTCACACTCATGATGACTGGGTACTGAGGAGGACGGCAGGTGGCCACACAGCAGTCATACTGGCCACACAGCCAGTAAGAAGCCTTCTGTGCCAGCACTTGTCACCAAGAAGAAGATCTGGGAAAAGCAGACCTCATAAGAAATGGCCTTCTTCTCCCAAAAGAAGTTCACCAGCAGTACTGGGAGGGTGGTGAATCTGTAGCAGACGTCCAAGAAGCTCAAATTGCTGAGGAAAAGGTACATTGGAGTGTGGAAACCAGGACTGACTCTGGTGGCCACTATTATGAGCATGTTCCTCAGGAGAGTGGTCAGGTAAATGAACAGAAAGAGTAGAAAGAACCAGCCCTGTAGGTTGGAGTGGTTGGAAAATCCCAAGAAGATGAATTCAGTGACAAATGATTGATTGCTCATTTCCATAGTATCATAGCTACAAAACAGAGAAAAAAAGACCATGATGAGAATGGACTGAGAGCACCCCAAACAGGCTTGTTAATCTGCAGCAACATGGCAAATAATATTGTATACAGAGATGCCTGGACTCTGGAAAGAGATGTATAAGAGTGAGTTTAGAGAGAGCATAACTTCTCACAGACTTTTGCATGGGTGCCCTTTTGTAAGAATAAATGCAGACTTGGTCAAAATGCACAACCAGCTATCAACCCCTGTGTCTCATTGAATCTGCAGTATCTCCCTCCTAACACTGTGCTTCACTGTGATGAATTCTTTTTTGTATTTCTCTTATTTCAAGTAATAAGTTTTCATTGTGGAAAAATGAAGAAAATGCAGAAAGTTACTCAGAAGAATAGAACAGGTCAAAAAATCAAAGCTCTCTTTGCATTCATCCCATTCTACCTCTATCTATCTTTAAAATATTCAAAGCAAAATTTCCCAATATTGTTGTACTCTATTTAGTTGTTTGCCTTGTAATATTAATTTCCTAACATGAAATTAAGTTAATATCTCCCTTTTTATTGTAAAAAAGTTAGCTCATCTCTATTCCTCAGTTTCTTCCTTGCTTAGGATATTAATGATGTCTATTTCACAACTGCTGAAAAAAGTTTTGAGACAATATAAGCTATGGGTCTGGCACATTATATTTACTCAATGCCTTTTATCATGTTAGAAAATGTCTATACATTTTTCACTAGTTTTTTTTTTTGTGTGTGTATGTGTGCTGGGTTTTGAATTCAGAGCCTTATGCATACTAAGCATGCACTCTACCACTGGACTTTGCCCCTAGTTTCATTTAGTTATAGTTTTTATCATAAATAGATATTGAATTTTCTTATTTTCTCTGCATCTATTGAAATGATATATATTTTTTCTTATTTAGTCTGTTACTATGGAAATTCGGTTGATTGAATTTTTGAATATTGAACCAGCCTTGCATTCTGGGATTGATCTAAATTGACTGTAATGTCATCCTTATTTTATATGGCTGAGTTTAGTTTGTTAATATTGTTCCCTGCTTGCTTAAGTGTATTCTATCTTCGCTGTTCTCCAGAGATAATCTATTTCTTGAAAAATTCTCTCCTGTATTCTACTTTTATTTTCAGTCAATGCATGTTAGTGGACTAGTGGGAAACAGAGAAGGGATTTCTGATGTTTCCAGGAATCCCTGCCTTAGGTACTGTAAACTCAGTAACAGAAATATGGCCTTCACAGTGACCCACTTTCTAGCAATATGGCTGAGCCTAGTTCTTATTCCTCCCGACGTTAGACATTTCAGTCTGTTCCTTTTCATAGCTGCAAAGGTTTTCCGTTGAGTGTCCTAATGTAACAGTTTCTGTTACTCTTGCCCCTGAAGATTACAGCTTTTGTTCTATGCAAAAAATCAGGAAATGGGTATGGGAGAAGTTTTGGCTGCTTTGCTGCTCTTTGTTCCTCCACCTATCCAAGAAATGATACCATTAAAGACACTTTCTCAGAATACTTCCCTATCTTCCTGGGAGCATTTGGTGGAATCCATGGAGAAAAAGAAAAAATACAAATATCTTATGTCTATAGCCCTCTGGGTCTTTATGTTGTTAAACCAGTCTATACTTAGTCTTTAGCAATCCATTGACTATTTTTTATTTGAGTTTTTTTTTTTTTTATAAATAAACTCCTATGTATCTAGTGGGTTCTACCATAGTTAAAAAAATGCCTGGATTATTTTGGTTGCTTATCTCTCCCCAGACTTTGGTTAGTTGTTTGCCTTATAATCTTCATCCCTAATAAAGTCAAGGAAAGTCATTAATTTGCATTTTCTTCTGCTCTTTTTGGTTATTATAATGATGAAAACAACATGCTTTCTAGCTATTTCAATAGATACTCAAGGTGAAATTTGAAGTATATACACTTACTTTTCAAAAATATTTAGTAATTTTTAATTTAGTTAAAAATGTAGTTATTCTATTCAAAACAATCCCATTCCTAGCATATTTTCAAGGAAATTAATGCACATTTCACAAAAATTCTTGTGTAAAAATTCATAATAACTCAAACAAATATTATGCCTTCAGCAGAAGGACAGAAGACAAATCACGGTTTATCATGCAGTGGAATAATTCAGTTACTTTAGAAATACAAATACTGGAATATTAATAAAATTGACAAATCTAATAAAATTTTCTTGGTGAAAGAAGCCAGATATAAAATATATACTGTATGTTTCCTTTAAATAAAGTACAAAAATTAGCAAAACAGGTATAATGGTCAAGTAATAATGGTGGTCTTTTTTTTTGTTTGGAGCTCAGGGGTGATATCAGTTGAAGCATGAAGGAATTTTCTAAAGTGATAGAAATGTTTTATATCCTGATTTTTGGTAGTTCATATATATGTAAAATATTATAAACCTGTACACTTTAGATCTGTGCATTCTTTGAGAACAAATTACAGTTCAATTTTTGAAAATAGCCTTATTTTAAAAATAAGTAATTAATGGAGAAGAGTGGTACCTTCCTGTAATTCCAAATACTTGGAAGACTAAGGCAGGAGGATCATAAATTTGAAACTCTGCAAGGCGTTTCGCCCCAAATAATTGAAAGGGCCGGGGATATAGCTTCATGGTAGAGTGCCACTGGGTTCAATCCCCAGTACTGCAGTAAGTAAGTAAGTAAGTAAGTAAGTAAGTAAGTAAGTAAATTGATAATTGAAGTGAAAGCATTTTTCCAAGACGATTTTTAACTCAGGTTTGGATGGAACCACATCTAAATATTTTTTTTAGGTCTCTAAGAGGTTAAGTATTTTCTCCCATTTTTTGCATTTCTCTACTTCTTTTTTACCACAGTGATAGTCCAGGACATATGACATTTTACAAGTGACATCAGTTGTTTCCTGATCATGATCTGTTTGAAGCAGTGAATGTGATTGGTGGGTGCATTTGGTCTGTATCACAGATACAAAGCATTGCTCACCATGATGGATGGGCGTGAGCATGTGTGTGTGTGTGTGTGTGTGTGTGTGTGTATGTGTGTTATTGGTTGTGGGATTTGTCTTGACTGCGAACACTGTCTTATAGTTAGTGGGATGGCAAGTTGGCATCTCAGGCAACATTGATAGCAGAAATCTCAAAGAATATAGCAGAAATCTGCCATCTGAGGCTCAGCAAGCTCAAAACACTTGGTTATCCTAATTGCTATAAATGGAAAGACCCTCACTATTGAGCTTCTCTGAGAGCTGCATCACACTGGAGCGGGAGGAGAGAGCCCATTTTCATAGAGATGTACTCTGTTTCTATGGAGACTCCAGCTAGGCTTCAATGGGCTGGTGGGATAGTACCAGTGGATGCTGCCAAGCCCTGGGTCATTCTGAAGAGCCTGCTACTTCAGGGGAGGTGGCAGGGTATCAGCCTATGGGGCCGGGACTAGGCTCTGTGAAGCTGTGTCAGGCCTGATTTTTAAGCAAGGTACTTGGCAATAGAAACCTCGGAAAATGTCCCACCCTCCACCATGCCATGGACCACCAGAGAGCCCAGGTGTGTCTCTGGAAGCCAGGCTTGGGTATGAGCATGGACATCAATGATTTCAGAGTATCAACAATAGGGGAATATAAATCTCTTTCAGGTGAGTGCAGACTGAAAACAGGGACATCTGGAGGGAGATAGACTGGGTTTTAGAAAATCATCAGTTCTCTAGGTCTAGAACACGCAGATAGACCCACTCGTGGAATTGTGCGTGTGAGTCCAAGGAACAGGGGTCGTTAACTGTGAAACCTGGTTCCCCAGGTTTTAGACACACCTGTTTAGTTCAAAAGAGTTATCTGAGTGCTAAAAAAAGATCAAAATGAAGTGGTCTGTATCAGAAGACGTGCTGTGTTGAAGGTGGGAGAAAATCTCTGAAGCCCTCATGGAGAAGGATATGGAGAACTTTAAAGTCCTAGTTGAAGAAGACACGGTAAAGACAACAAATCAGTTTGGGCAGGCAGGCTAGCTGTTGGGATCACTCAGGAAAACAGGAATATGTGAGGAATAGCAGATGTAGAGGAGGCTTTGGTGGATTTGTTTTGAGTAATGTTGAATGTGAGTTATCTGTGGGATAATCACGTAGAAATGCCCTTCACAGACAGCCTAGAACTGCAGGTGTGGATTTGGGAGTCATTGTCTTGAAGGAAACTGTTAGAGCAAAGGGTGAATATAAAATCCCCCAGGAGAATAGAGAAAGTAGAGAAGGAAATAGAGAAAGTAGGGATTCTTGTGATACTTGGTGTTCACAAAAATTGTAGTAAAAGTTTATCCAGAAAGGACTAAAAACACCACACTATCTAGTTCAGTTGTAGGTATGGCTTTCTCTAAATAATTTCCCTAAACAAGAGGTTACCTTATTAACATTGATTTACAAAAAAATCAACTTTGAAATGGAGCTGGAAGCTACATGTACTTGACATTTCTTACGTTCTCTGTTTTCTCTATCAACTACCTGGATGAACTTCAAGTCATTTAGAAATCAGTTATATGTACTTTTTTTTTTAACTCCCCGTATCAAAACGATCAATATGACAATCTCTTTTATAGGTAGATATCTAGATGTTTTCAGAAAAAAAATAAAATTCCACATAGAAGGCAGTTCCAGCAGATTTTACTATGAGAAAATGGTACATGGTCTGTGGATGTGTAAAAGGGAAAACTAACCATAAATGTTCAGGGATTTAAAAATACAATCTCTGAAGTTGTGCATACTGCTATTGTAAAGGTCTTAAATATAAAGGTCAGTGCAGGAGAAACAATTTCATGGGGCATTAAAAAAATCTCATAAATGATTTTTTTAATCTCATAACTCATGAATGACACTTTGTGACACAATATGTATTGCTCCTTAGAATTTATATAATGCAGCATAGGAATTAGATCAACTTAATAGTAAACCCTCTGCTCTGCAATAATAATAACCATAATCATCATAATCGTCTAGAGCATATTTCATAGAAAAATAATTTGAGTGTGTGTCTTCTTAGATTGCTTCAATACACATAAATGCCTGACTTTAAAAACCTTGTTTAATGTAGTTTAAAAGTGGCATGTTTTCTGTAAAAATTTGATTGATTTTTGGATAATCCATTCTATCAAAACTCAGTGAATTTCTTTGAAAAGATGAATTTTTACATACCTTAATCCAATCAGGATTTTTCAAATTGAGTAACGAATAGAGACACACATTAGATAAATAATACCTAACACTTATTAAATGCCTATAAGACTTTTACATGCATTAACTTATTTGGTTTACATGACAACCTATAAGATAACCTATTATCCCAATTTTAAAGAAAAAAGAATTGAAATTAATGCACAATATATTAATGAAAGTAGGGAAACATCAATAAATCCCTTTAATTTGCATAATGTACATTAATTTGTACATTCAATATGTATTAACAATTAACATTTAAGAAACAAAAAAGAAATTGACTCAGAAAATTTATCATGTAATAATTATTATTTGTAGTGATACTTTGTTACCTGATGATAATACCATATATTAGTAAACTGTCTTATTATCTTCAATGCCCAGACATTCTTGTCTTTGGTACTAATAATTCATTGCACATGATTAATAGGCCAACACAGCTTTCATTAAATTTCAAAATCTCAGGGCCTTAAGAAGCTTAAAGTATTTAAATTTCACTAGAAACTCGGTGCTTCAGTTAAGCACAACTAGTTTTAAAATCTGAATATAAACAAAATAAAATAAATAAGTCTAGGGTCTTAAAAGAAGAACTTTTTTTTTGCTTTGGCAATAAATGAAATGTTTTGCTGACTAACCTTAGAAATTCAGTTCCTCAAACGAAAAAAAAAAAATGGGCATGACCAAATCGAGGAAGAATGGTGTGATCATGTTGCCCAGTAAATTGCTTAAAACACACACACACACACACACACACACACACACACAAACACACACACACACACACACACAGTACAAGGTCAATTTATTCAGAAAAATATCTGAATGATTTCAGGTGCTTGTGGCAATGTGAATTTATTACTGTGAAATCTATGAGCTATCTGGCCTGGCCCAGAGTTGTCCTCATATCCTTCCATGAGGTGTGGGTGCTTGGAACCGAGGGAAAGATCAGAGGTCATTGTGCAGAACAGTTGGCCTCAGTCAGTGAGTTCCAAGTGTTCCCAGTGATGCTGGTTCAAGGACACACTTCGGGGGAGGCTGGACTCTTTCACCTAACATGCAGGGATGCCCTTACCCCAAACTGATAGGTTTAAAATCCTAACAAATTCACCAGGAAAAAGCCTCCCTCCTGTCTTGGAGATTCAGCACTCAATTCAGCATTTAACATCTCTTTCAGTTTTTTTTTTTTTTGTGGCCCTGGTGTAGGGGGGCAGTTACCGGAGATTGAACTCAGGGGCTTGACCACTGAGCCACATCCCCAGCCCTATTTTATATTTTATTTAGAGACAGGGTCTCACTAAGTTTCTTGGTGCCTTGTTTTTGCTGAGGCTGTCTTTGAACTCACTATCTTCCTGCCTCAGCCTCCTGAGCTGCTGGGTTACAGGCGTGCACCACTGTGCCAGCTCTTTCAGTTTTTTTTTTTCACCTGTGCTTCTTCTAGCATAAAGGGGAAAGGGAAGAAAAATTATTACCTCTTATGATATGTCAGAACCTTCTAGTTATAAAATTCTTCAAAATATAAAATTCTCTTTTCCATTTAGGATTTTAAAATTTCTTTTCTTGGTAGTGGTTAGTTTCAATTCAAGCCAATTTTGTTTCTATACAGGGTCTAATTTAGTCCTAAGCCAGATCTACTAAGAAACTCAAAGAGGATAAGATCTGATTCCTGTCCTGCTGCGCCCCTCCCCTGACTCAGGCAATGGCAAGGCCCTACTGAGGTGGATGGTGCAAGGCGTCCATCCTCTAAAGTAGTGCAGTATTTTTCTGGGAATGGGCTGATTTGTTTTTGTATTCCTTTAATAAGTATAGTTTTGATTTCTCATATGACCATTAAGTATAAAGGAAAAATCATGACTTTCCCAATTAATGCAACTACTTCTAAAGCATAGATCTCTTTGCTCTAAATGCAATGATTCAGCTGTGGAGTGTAAATTGTTAATGTCTAAAGAAAAACTCCCTGTATTCCTTTCAAGGAAGTTTTTGAGAAATTAAATTAAAATCTAGAGGAGAAAAATTAATGTTAAGAAGATAGATTAGTGCTTAGTACTGGGCAACTTGTTCTTGTTCCTGTGCACAATGGTTTGTGCTCTTACTTTTGTTTGATTACAAGTAATAACAAATCAACTACTTGCCGTAACCATGGCACTTGTTCCAGTCAGTAAGTCAAGAACTAATTATCAAGGTATAGGCCAATAGTTTGGGACATTTGTAACTATTATTAAAAGTTAACTAAGCAGAAACAGCTCAAAGCAAAACTCGAACTGAAAGTACAAATGCTTGCTTATGCATAAGCCAAGATCCATTCTTGTATTCTAATTGTAGCTATGTAATATTTTGTTTTGTTTGAATAATGATTCCTGTTTTGTAACCACAAAGTACTGTAAGCCTGCCAAAATGAAAAGTATATATGATCAACTTCATAAGTAAAGATTGGGATCAACACCTTCACTTTGGTGTCTGCGTTGTTTCTCCACCCCCTCTTTCGCCGACTCCTCACCATCCGTTCCTCTCCTGAGACACCCTGTTGGAGCTGGTCTCCGACACGGTCCTTCAACCAACTTACAATCTAATGGGAAGATGAACTCAATATGTGCAGGAAACTTGGTAACAATTCTATGTAATCTACAAATTATCATTATTTTCCCTTAGTGTTTGCTTGGGCAGCTCTGGGAATGGAGCACTTAATACTTGTCAAAGTACCTCATTCCATCTTGAATATGCGCTCCTCCAGGTCCTAGTTGGGCCTCTCATTTGTGTTCTAAACACTAAGGCAACACCTTGTGTAAATGTTCACTCAGTTAAGGTTTCAAAAATGAAGATGGTCTGTCAAGTACATCCATGGAGCAGAGTTTTTAAAAGATTCTTTAAAGACGGTACTGTGTGGGACCTAAAGGATCTAACAGAGACTTGACAGAGGCGAGAATACATTTCTGTTCAATGGTTCTGGTGAAGATATCTTGCTGAGAAAAATAAAGCCTCTGTGGGCATAAGTGAGGCAGCATAGCCCAGCGGCTTCTGAGGAACTCAGTGTCTCCTGTCTCCTAAACATATCCCTTATGGAGACCATAGGCTCAGTTCCCACAGAACAAGCAGCTCTGCATCTTTCTTTCCCAATCAGTCATCTCAAAGTAAGGTGACCAAGAATGAAGTCACTTATGACTGACCCCAAAATATAATATTTCTAAAGGAGAGGGGTTGTGTATGAAGTTGATTACTCACAAGCTTCAGGGATTTATTACAGTTAATAAATTGCTTGCAACTCCCCTCCCCAAGAATCCATGTGTTGTAAGATAAAGATGAAAACCCCTAGTTAGTGAATGAATACGTTTCTAAACATAACTTCTTCTACAATAATGATTTTTATTTAAACAGATATTTTGGTAGGTCTATTGTTATGCTATATTGTGTCATAATGAGAATATGTCCCTATACTTTCTCCCTAAAAATTATTCCTTTCTGTCCTGCTCATCAAAAGCAGAGGATTAACACTTAGCATTATCTATTGTTTACCATAAGTAATTTTCCACACACATCATCTCACTTAAGGAATTTAGGCATCCCAGGGTTTCTTGTTATGTTTTGGGTTTTATTCCAGTACTGGAGGCATCATGCTAAATCCCTCAGGTTTTGTGATAACCTCTGAAGTTATTTCTACTCTGGCAATAAAAGTAGTATTGTGGAAACTTAGACACACATAGAAAAGGTGCTACAATAGGTCATTACATAAATGTCATCAAAATGGTAATGAAAATATGTACAATATTCTGTAATATGTTTTTAAGGTGTAGGTATATCCTTATTCTGGGATAGTGTTTTTGAAAATTGTGATGGTAAATAAACTACTTACCAGCAACTCTCACAGAGAGGCGTAGATTTCTGGTTTTGGTGTGGCCCTTGCTGCTCTCCATACTAGCACCTGGGCTGCAAAGAAAGCTCTTGGTAAAAGTGGCTGTTGGTCTCCATTCACCACAAAATGGACCTGTTATTCTGAAAGTTGCCTGTCGCATATCTGTGGCCTCATTAAGGAGTCAAAATCCTCTGATCTCTCCCAATTCATTTTCCTGTGATGGACATTTATAGAGGTCTGTGCCCGACCTTTTGGGAATATGCATCGTGCCTTTCCTCTTCAGCTGCTCTGGGACTCCTCAGTGTGCAAACAAAACTCAAGGGCAACAGCTTGAGTTCAACTGCAACAATGGAGAGCAGTTAATTCGTTGTTGGATTCATTAATGTCTTTGCAATCACCTGTTCTCAGCATGAAGCTATAAGATCAGCGTCCTCTCTCTTCTGGGATGTGGGTGAGCGAAGTTCAGAATGAGATTTCTGCTAAGAAGTTTTGGGTGGCTGAAACCTCAAGACTGCCTCCACTTCCCCCTAGGGAGAGAAGGGTTCAGGGTGGATGTACACTTATTGGGATGGATTTCGCACTGCATATAAAGTTTTTCCTTCATGTTACATACTTTGCCAGATGGACAGGTATCAGAACAACAATATTAGAAGCATCCCCACTATCTTCAGCTGATCCACTTCTGCTAAGGGCTGATCCCTTACCAAACCCTGTATGACTTCGTGCCCCTTAATTTTATGATCCTGCTCATGACCTGGTGAAGAAATTGTTTGCTATGGAGTTTAAAAGTATGGAAAAAAAAGAGTCATCAAACAGCTCTTTCGGGAACAGGTGGAGAAAAGACAACAAGCTTGAAAGTCTTGTAGTATTTTACTGCAGAAAAAAAATAAAAGTATTAGATAAAGAGGTAAGTCTCTAAAACATAAAATTTCCCATAATACAATGGGGTTTTCCTCATGCTTAGGAGAGACACATTAACAGTACTCCTAAAATATTTTAGAATGATTAGCCATCAGGGAAAGGCAAAGCTAAAGCACATTTGATGAAGCACTTCACACATTCCAGGGTCATCCCAATAAAAGAAATGATAATGATGTGTTGTTAAGGGAGTGAGGAAATCAGAAGCTTTATTCACCACTCTTAATAATAAGGTAAGCTGGTTCCACTGGTCTGAAAATGATCTTGAACTCTTTCAGAAAGTTAAATATTGAGTTAACGATCCACGTCTTCTACTCCTACTTACAAACTCAAGATAAATAAAAAAGTTGTCCACCAATGATTTGTACATGAATGTTCATATAATGTTCATATTATATATAATGTTCATATTATATATACGAATCTTATTCATATTAGTCAAAAAGTGAAATTGACCAGGCAGGTCTGTAATCTAGCTACTCAAGAAGCTGAGGCAGGAGGATTACAAATTCAGGGACAACCTGGGCAAATTTGCAAGACCCTGTCTCAAAACAAAATTTTTAGAAGTGTTGGGCTTTGGCTTAGTGGTAGAACATTTTTTAGTGTGCAGGAGGCTCCGGGTTCAATCTGCAGTACCACACCCACACAGACTCAAAGTAAAAATTACTATCCAGTGGGAAATGAACAAAGAAATGTGGCATTTTCATAAGATGGAAATCAATCACAATAAGGAGGAATAAACTAAAATACTTATACAAGCTACAATATAACTGAAAATTGCAAACATCCTAAGTGAACAGAGTCAGATCCAAAAGGCGTATATGGTATTACTTCATTAAAAATATCCACAGAAACTCGAGTGTATACATGGGTCTTTCCACATGTGAAGGAGAAACACAGAAATGGTGTTTATTTAAAACTTAGAATCAAGATTCATTAGGAAAATGCAAGTAAAATCACATTGCAAATAGCACTTCACATACACTAGTGTTGGCTAGAGCTGCAATATTGGGGGAAAAGAGATTGACTGCTTTACGTATAGGCTTTTTTTGGAGAGAAAAGTAATAAAAATATTCTGAAATACTTGTGAATTAGAGAACCCAGGTAGGTCACAATGTGTCACATACTTAGCACAGTGTGCTTCCCCTGGTTGGAGGGGCACCACAGTGGTCATGAGACACTGTGTATGGAGAGAGCGCTCTTGTAATTGCTGCTGAAGAGTTCACATATTTTTACAACTAAGACATTTCCTAGAATAAAACCATCATCTAGTTCTAATCTCACTATTCAGTCTTCTCCCAGCAAGCTTCCTCAGGGCACTCTGGATCTCGTTGCTTCTCAGGCTGTGAATGATGAGCTTTAACATGGGGGTCACCACACAGTAGAGCACAGAGACAAGGGTGTCCGTCTCCAGCCTTCTCTGGGCCTGTCATAGTGGAAGTTGGCTGTTCCATAGAAGACCACCATGACAGTGAGTGGGGACGCATATGTGGAGAAGGCCTTCCTCCTGCCCTGGGCAGAGGGAATCCCCAGGATAGCCACCATGATGAGTGCGTAGGAGCCTGTAGTAAAGAGGCAGGGGCTAAGGCCCATGGTGGCACTGACAACGTGGAGCACAGACTCGTTGACAGAGGTGTCTGAGCAGGAGAGCTTCAGTAGCAATGGGGTGTCACAGAGAAAGTATCTGATCTGGTGGGGCCCACACAGAGTTAGTGTTATGGCCAGCACCGTGTGGGTGACCAAATTAACCAGCCCTCACAGCCAGGACCCAGTCACCAGGCTAACACAGACCTTCACACTCATGATGACTAGGTACTGAGGAGGACGGCAGGTGGCCACACAGCAGTCATACTGGCCACACAGCCAGTAAGACGCCTTCTGTGCCAGCACTTGTAACCAAGAAGAAGATCTGGGAAAGGCAGCCCTAATAAGAAATGGCCTTCTTCTCCCAGAAGAAGTTCACCAGCAGTACTAGGAGGGTGGTGGATGTGTAGCAGACGTCCAAGAAGCTCAAATTGCTGAGGAAAAAGTACATTGGAGTGTGGAGAGCAGGACTGACCCTGGTGGCCACTATTATGTGCATGTTCCCCAGGAGAGTGGTCAGGTAAATGACCAGAAAGAGCAGGAAGAACCAGCCCTGTAGGTTGGAGTGGTTGGAAAATCCCAAGAAGATGAATTCAGTGACAAATGATTGATTGCTCATTTCCAATTTTGCCATAGCTACAAAAAAGTAAAAAAGAAACCATGATGAAAGTGGACTGAGAGCACCCCAAACAGGCTTGTTAATCTGCAGCAACATGGCAAATAATATCGAATGAAAATCAGCGGGAAACTGATAACCTGTGGGACTGGTCTCAGGGAATATGACCCATGAAGCCGCACACATTTGCAGGGGTGATGGTGGGTGGGAGTAACCAGAGAATTGCTAGAAGCCAACAGAAAGCCATTCGACCTCATCACGGTGTGAAGTCATTTCTCACTGTCTCAGTAATCTCTGTCTCCTGTTGTCCTTTTATGTAAACATAGGATTTTTAAAGAAGTTCATTTTCATTGCAAATGTTAAGAAAAAAATTTACAAAGCAGAGTCATCATCTGCAGAAGCAGTCAGTGTTGCCTTCATTGTTTTCCAATGTAGAGTTTTTCTCATTTTACATCAATCTTGATCTGTGTGTTCGGAAAGGCAGAAGTTAACTATTTCTGTACAATGCTGAAATTATCAGGGCCAGAGCAAAATAGAGGAAAGCAGTTTATGAAGTGGGGTTGGACTGGCTATCTTAAGTATACAGGAAAGATCAGTGGAGTAGAAAGAGAATGAGAGGGCGGAGAGATTTGGGAAGGGAGGAAATGTGAAAGGTCTTTACACAGATCATGTTATGTGCACATGGAAGTCTACCACAGGGGACTGCACCTGTATGTATATGTAGAAAGCACCAGTCAGAAATTAACAGATAAATGACCCAAAGAAAGATCAGTAGAGAAAGGAGAATGGAGGCGGGAATAGGAGGGAGATGGGGAGTGGGGACTGAATGAAGAAAATCAGATTCCATGCACGTAGGATCTTTTCCAAATCAACCCAAATTCTATGTATAACTATTATGCTCTAATAACAAAATTAAGAATATGACATGATCCTATCAGCAAAGAGTGAGATTTAAATTCTTCTTGACCTATTTGTATACCTTTAATTTCTTTCTTTTTTCCAATGGCTCTGGCAATTTCAAGGATGAAGTTGAATAGAAGTGGTGAAAGAGGGGGCACCCTGTCTTCTTCCAGTTTTTAGAGTGAATGCTTTTATCCTTTCTCCACTTAGAATGATGCTGCCTTGGGTTTAGCATAGAGAGCTTTTACAATGCTTTTACAAAGTTCCTTCTGTCCCTAGTGTTTCTACTGTTTTGACGGGTAGGGGTGCTATATTTTGTTAAATGCTTTTTCTGCATCTATTGAGATGATCAATAAACTTACATCTCTCTTAAATAAACTTAATCTCTCCCCTTTGGCTAAACATTCAGATCATCTCCAGTTCTATAAATATATTAATGAACATTTTCCTACATAAACATATGTGACCATTTCGAATTATCTCTTCAGAATAAAATTTAAATCTGACATAAAAGAATTTGTTGTGCAGTTTCTATTTAAAACTAGCTCATGGGAGACATTATATTAAGTGAAATAAGCCAGACACATAAAAGAAATAGCAGTTTTTCACTTCTTTTTGGAAGCTAAAAAATTGATCTCAGAAAAGTATGGAGTTGAGCAGTGGTTATTGGAGCCTGGGAGAGAATCAAAAAAATTATTGTGAGTCTGATTTCTCAAAGACGCATGTGAAAGACTGCCTGAAACATGGTCTGGGGCAAGCTGACCCATTGCTGCTGGACTGAGATGAGGTGGGACACCGAGGTGGAAGGGAACAATGGGAGAAGCGTCCCTAGCTAATGGCATCCAGAAGATTAAGGCTGGGGAGAGGACAGGAAGAGAAAGTTCGCAGGGGACAAGTCCTTCTGCACCTCAGTCTCCAACCTCTTCTGTCTGCAATAATCCTTCTGCACCTCAGTTTCCAACCTCTGTTCTCTGTAACGATCCTTCTGCACCACTGTTTCTAAACTCTGCTCTCTGTAACAGTGCTTATAAACCTCAGTTTCCAACCTCTTCTCTCTGTACCAATCCTTCTGCACCTCAGTCTCCAACCTCTGCTGTCTGTAACAGTCCTTCTGCACCTCAGTCTTCAAACTCTGCTCTCTATAATATCCTTCTGCACCCCAGTCTATAAACTGTGCTATCTTTATCAGTCCTTCTGCAACCCAGGCTCCAACATCTGCTCTATGCAATGATTCTTCTGCACACCAGTCTTCTTCCTTGTCTCTCTGTAATACTACTTTTGCACCCCTGTCTCCAACATCTCCTCTCTCTAAAAGTCTTTCTCCACCTCAGTCTCAAATCTCTGCTCTTGGAAATGATCTTTCTGCACCTCAGTCTCTAACCTGTGCTCTCTGTAACAGTCCTTCTGCACCTCAGTCTCTAACCTCTGCTCTCTGGAACAGTCCTACTGCACCCCAGTTTCCAAGCTCTTCTCTCTGCAACAGTCCTTATACACTCCAGTCTCCAACCACTGCTCTCTGCAAGGATCCTTTTGCATCCCAGTCTCCAACTTCTGCTCTCTGCAACAGTCCTTCTGCACTCCAGTCTCCAACCTCTGCTCTCCGCTACAGTTTTTCTTCACCCCAGTCTCAAAACTCTGCTCTCTGCAACATTTCTTCTGCACCCCAGTCTTCAAACTGTGCTCTCTGTAACTGTCCTGCTGCACCCCAGTCTCCAAACTCTGATCTCTGTAGCTATCCTTCTGCACCTCAGTCTTCAACCTCTGCTCTCTGCAAGATCCTTCTCCACCTCAATCTTTAAGTTTTGCAATCTGTAACGGTCCTTCTTCACCCTAAACTTCAACCTCTGCTCTCTGAAACGATTCTTCTGAACCTTAGTCTCCAACCTCTGCTCTCTGTAACAAACCTTCTGCACCCCACTCTCCAAACTCTGCACTCTGTAACAGGCCTTCTGCAACCCAGTTTTCAACCTCTTCTCTCTGCAACGATACTTCTTCACCTCAGTCTCCATCCTCTGCTCTCTGCAACTGTCCTTCTGCACCCCAGTCTCCTTCCTCTGCTCTCTTTAAGAATCCTTCTGCACCCAAGTCTCCAAACGCTTTTCTCTGTAACAGTACTTCTGCACCTCAGTGTCCAACCTCTGCTCTCTGTAATGAACCTTCAGCACCTCAGTCTCCATCCGCTGGTCTCTGTAACAGGCCTTCTGAACCCCATTCTCTAACCTATGCTTTCTGGATCAGTCCTTTTGCACACCAGTATCCTAACTCTGCTCTCTGTAAGAGTCCTTCTGTACCTCAGTCTCAAAACTCTGCTCTTTGTAACGGTCCTTCTGCACCCCAGTCTCCAACGTCAGCTTTCTGTATCACTTCTTCTGCACCAAGTCTCCAACCTCTGCATTCAGTAAGAGTCCTTCTGCAACCCAGTCTCCAACTTCTGCTCTCTGCAACATTTTTTCTGCACCCCAGTCTCAATCGGTGCTCTCTGTAACTGTCCTTCTGCACCCCAGTATCCAACCTCTGCTCTCTGTAACGATATTTCTGCACCACAGTCTGAAACCTCTGCTCTCTTCAACGATCTTTCTGACCCTCATACTCCAACCTCTGCTCTCCACAATGATCCTTCTGAACCCCAGTCTCCAACCTCTGCTCTCTGTAAGAGTCCTTCTGCACTACAGTCTCCAATCTCTGCTCTCTGTAACAATCTTTCTGCACCTCATTCTCCATTCTCTGCTATCTGTAACAATCCATCGGCACACCAGTCTCCAACCTCTGTTTTCTGTAACAGGTCTTCTGCACCACAGTCTCCAAACTCTGCTCTCTGTAACAGGCCTAATGCACCCCAGTCTCCAACCTCTTCTCTCTGCAATGATCCTTCTCCATCTCCGTCTCCAACCACTGCTCTCTGCAACAGTCCTTCTGCACCCCAGTCTCTAACCTCTGCTCTCTGCAAACGTCTTATTATAACCCAGTATCTAACATTTGCTTTCTGCAACGATCCTTCCGCATCCCAGTCTTCAATGTCTGCTCTCTGCAACAGTCCTTCTACACCCCAGTCTCCAACCTCTGCTCTCTGCTACAGTGCTTCTGCACCCCAGTTTCCAACTTCTGTTCTCTGTAACAATTTTTCTGTACATCATTACCCAAACTCTACTCTCTGCAATCGTCCTTCTGCACCCCATTCTCGAAACTCTCCTCTCTTTAAAAATCGTTTTGCACTCCAGTCTCCAACTTCTGCTCTCTGCAACTATCCTTTTGCAACCCAGTCTCCAACCTCAGCTCTCTGCAAAAGTCTTTCTGCACCCCAGTCTCCAACATCTGCTATCTGAAACAGTCCTTCTTCACCTCAGTCTGTAAACTCTGCAATGCGCAATGATACTTCTGCACCCAAGTCTACAAACTCTGCTTTCTGTAACAGTCCTTCTTCATCTCACCTCTCAACAGTCCTTCTGTACTGCAGTCTCCAAACTCTGCTCTCTGCAACTGTCCTTCTGCACCCCATTCTCCAACCTCTGTTTTCTGCAAGTGTCCTTCAGCACCTAAGTCTCCAAAATCTGCTCCCTGAAACAATTCTTCTGCAACTCAGTCTCCAAATTCTGCTCTCTGCAACAGTTCTTCTGCACCCCAGTACCCAACAACTACTCTCTGAAACAGTCCTTCTTCACCCCAGTCTCCAATCTCTGCTATCTGTGACATTCCTTCTGTACTAGTATCTCCAAACTCTGCTCTCTGTAAGGATCCTTCTGCACTCCAGTCTAACACTTCTACTTTCTGTATCAGTCCTTCTGCACCCCAGTCTCCAAACTCTGCTCTCTGTAACAGTCCTTCTGTACCTCAGTCTCCAAACTCTGCTCTCTACAAAAGTTTTTCTGCACCCCAATCTCCAACCTCTGCTGCCTGCAAATGTCCTTCTACACCCCTGTCTCCAAACTCTGCTATCTGCAACAGCCCTTCTGCACCTCATTCTCCAAAATTTGCTCTCTGCAACAATCCTTCTGTACCTCAGTCTCCAACCAATACTTTCTGTAACACTCTTTCTGCATCTCAGTCTCCAAACTCTGCTCTCTGCAACAGTCCTTCAGAACCGCTGTCTCAAATTCTTTTCCCTGCAACATTCTTTTTACACTTCAGTCTCCAACCTCTGCTGTCTGCAACAGTTCTTCTGCACCTTAGTCTTTAACCTCTGCTCTCTGCAACGAACCTACTACACCCCAGTCTCCAACATCTGCTCTCTGCAACAGTCCTTCTGCACCTCAGTCTGAAAACTCTGCTCTCTGAAACGATTCTTCTTCACCTCAGTTCCCAAAATCTGATCTCTTCAACAGTCCTTCTGAACCCCAGTATCCAACCTTTTCTCTCTGTAACAATCCTTCTGCACCCCAGCCTCCAACATCTGCTCTCTGAAAAAGTCCTTCTGCACCCCGGTCTCCAACATCTGCTCTCTGCAACAGTCGTTCTGCACCTCAGTCTAAAAACTCTGCTCTCTGAAACGATCCTTGTGCACCACAGTCTCCAAACTCTGCACTCCGAAACAGTCATTATCCACCCCAGTCTCCAACCTCTGCACTCCGTAACAGTCCTCCTGTAGTGTAGTCTCGAAAATCTGCTCTCTGTAACGGTCCTTCTGCACCCCAGTCTCTAACCTCTGCTTTCTGTATCAGTCCATCTGCACCCCAGTCTTCAACCTCTGCTCTCTGTAACAGTCCTTCTGCACCTCAGTCTCCAAACTCTGCTGTCTGCAACAGTCCTTCTGCAACAAAGTCTCAAACCTCTGCTCCGTGCTAAATTCCTTCTGCACCCCTTCTCCAAACTCTGTTCTCTGTAACAGTCCTTCTGCACACCAGTATCAATTCTCTGCTCTCCCCAAGGATACTTCTGCACCCCAGTCAACTTCCTCGGCTCTCTGCAACAGTCCTTCTCCACTTCAGTCTCCAAACTCTACTCTCTGTAAGAGTCCTCCTGTAGTGCACTATAAAAAATCTGCTCTATGTAACGGTCCTTCTGCACCCTAGTCTCCAATCTCTGCTTTCTGTAACAATCCTTCTGCACCACAGTCTCCAAACTCTGCTCTCTGCAACAGTCCTTCTGCACCTCAGTCTCAAATCTCTGTTCTCAGCAAGGATCCTTCTGCACCCAAATCTCAAAAATCTGCACTCTGTAACAGTCCTACTGCACCCCAGTCTCCAAACTCTGCTCTCTGTAACAGGTTTTTGCACCCCATTCTGCAACCTCTACTCTCTGTAACAGTGCTTCTGCACCTCAGTCTACAAACTCTGCTCTCTGCCACAATCCTTCTGCACCCCAGTCTCCAAACTCTGCTTACTGTATCAGTCCATCTGCACGACAATTTTCAACACCTGCTCTCTGTAAGAGTCTTTCTTCACCTCAGTCTACGAACTCTGGTCTCTGCTACAGTCCTTCTGCACCCCAATCTCCAACATCTTCTCTCTGCCACAGACCTTCTCCACCAAATCTTCAACATCTGCCTCTGTAACAGTCCTTCTGTAACCCAGTCTCCAACCTCTTCTCTCTTAAACAGTCCTTCTGCACCCCAATGTGAACCTGTGCTCTCCACTACAGTCCTTTTACACCCCAGTGTCCAGCCTCTGCTCTCTGCAACAGTCCCTCTGCAACCCAGTCTCCAAACTCTGCTCTCCTCAACAATACTTCTGCACCCCAGTCTCCGACCTCTGTTCTTTAAATCAATCCTTCTGCACCAGTCTCAAAATTTTGCTCTCTACAATGAACCTTCTGCACCCCAGTCTCCAACCTCTGCTCTCTGTAAAAGGCCTTATGCACCCAAATCTCCCACCTCTACTCTCTGTAACAGTCCTTTTGCACCTCAGTCTCCAACCTCTGCTCTCTGCAACAGTCCTTTTGCACCTCAGTTTCCAAACTCAGCTCTCTGCATCGAACCTTCTGCACCTCAGTCTCAAAACTCTACTCTCTGTAACAGTCCTTCTGCACCCCGGTCTCAAACCACTGCTGTCTGAAACAGTCCTTCTGCACCCCAGTCTCCAAACTCTGCTCTCTGCAATGATCCTTTTGCACCCCAGTCTCCAACCTCTGCTCTCTTTAAAAGTCCTTCTGTACCTCTGTCTCCAAATTCTGGTCTCTGCAAAAGTCTTTCTGCACCCCAGTATCCAATCTCTGCTGCCTGCAAAAGTCCTACTACACCCCATTCTTCAACCTCTGCTATCTGCAACAGTCCTTCTGCACCCCAGTCTTCAAACTATACTATCTGTAACAATCCTTCTGTACCTCAGTCTCCAACCTCTACTCTCTGTAACAGTACTTCTGCTTCTCAGTCTCCAAACTCTTCTCTCTGCAACAGTCCTTCAGAACCGCTGTCTCAAATTCTTGTTCCTGCAACAGTCCTTCTACACCCCAGAACAAACCTCTGCTATCTGCAACAGTCCTTCTGCACCTTAGTCTCCAACCGCTTCTCTCTGCAACGAACCTTCTTCACCCTAGTCTCCAAAATCTGCTCTCTGCAACAGTACTTCTGCACCTCAGTCTGAAAACTGTGCTCTCTGCAAAGAGACTTCTTCACCTCAGTTCCCAAATTCTGATCTCTGAAATAGTCCTTCTGAACCCCAGTATCCAAACTCTGCTCTCTGTAACAATCATTCTGCACCTAAGTCTCCAACATCTGCTCTCTGAAAAAGTCCTTCTGCATCTCAGTCTTCAAACTCTGCTCTCTGCAACAGTCCTTCAGAACCGCTGTCTCAAATTCTTGTCCCTGCAACAGTCCTTCTACACCCAGTCTCCAACCTCTGCTATCTGCAACAGTCCTTCGGCACCTTAGTCTCTGAACTCTACTATCTGTAACAGTCCTTCTGCACCTTAGTCTCAAACATCTGCTCTCTTTAAGATCTTTCTGCAACCCAGTCTGTAAACTCTGCCCTTTGTAACTGTCCTTCTGCACCCCTTGTCCAACCTCTTTTCTTGTAACAGTCCTTTTGCACGCCAGTCTCAAACCTCTGCTCGCTACAATGATTCTTCTGCACCCCAGTCTCCAAACTCTGCTCTCTGCAAAAGTCCTTCTGCACCCCAGTCTCCAATATCTGCTCTCTGCAACAGTCGTTCTGCACCTCAGTCTGAAAAATCTGTTCACTGCAACGATCGTTCTGCAACCCAGTCTCCAAACTCTGCTCTCTGTAACAGTCCTGCTGTACCACAGTCTCCAAACTCTTCTATCTGTAAGATCTTTCTGCAACCCTATCTCCAAATTCTGCTGTCTGTAACAGTCCTTCTGCACCCCAGTCTCCAACCTCTGCTCTGTGTATCAGGCCTTTTGCACCCCATTCTCCAACCTCTGCTCTCTGCAACAGTCCTTCTGCACCGGAGACTCCAAACTCTGCTTTCTGTATCAGTCCATCTGCACCCCAATCTCCAAACTCTGCTCTCTGTAACAGTCCTTCTGCACTTCAGTCTATAAACTCTACTCTATGCAACAGTCCTTCTGCACCCCAGTCTCCAACATCTGCTCTCCACAACAGTTCTTCTGCACCAAAGTCTCAAAACTCTGCTCTGTAACAGTCCTACATAAAGGCAGTCTAGAATCTCTACTGTCTGCAACAGTGCTTCTGCACCCAAATTTCAAACCTGTGCTCTCGGCAACAGTACTTCTACACCCTATGTCCAGCCTCTGCTCTCTGCATCAGTCCTTCTCAACACAGTCTCCAAACTCCGCTCTCAGTAACGGTCCTTCTGCAAATCATTCTCAAAACTCAACTCTCTGTAAAAGTACTTCTGCACCCCTTCACGAAACGCTGCTCTCTGTAACAGGCCTTCTGCAATCCACTCTCTGACATCTTTTTTCTACAACAATTCTTCTGCACCCCAGTCTCCAACCTCTGCTCTCTACAACTATCCTTCTGCACCCCAGTCTCCAACCACTGCTCTCTGCAACAGTCCTTCTGCACCCCAGTCTCCAACATGTGCTCTCTGCAAAATCCTTCTGCACCTCAGTTTGAAAACTCTGTTCTCTGAAACGATCCTTCTGCACCCAAGTCTCCAACCTCTGCTCTCTGTAACAGTCCTGCTGCACCTTGGTCTACAACCTCTGCTCTCTATAAGATCCCTGTGCAACCTTTTCTAAAAACTCTGCTCTCTGTAACAGTTCTTCTGCACCCCAGTCTCCAACCTCTGCTCTCTGTAACAGTCCTTTTGCACCTCAGTCTCAAAACCTCTGCTCTCTGCAAAAGTCCTTCTACACCCCATTCTCTAACCTCTGTTCTGTGCAATAGTCCTTCTGCACCCCAGTCTCCAACCTCTGCTCTCTGTATCAGACCTCTTGAACCCATATCTACAACCTCTACTCTCTATAACAGTCCTTCTGAACCTCAGTCTCCAACTTCTGCTCTCTGCAACAATCTTCTGCACCTCAGTCTCCAAGCTCTGCTCTCTGTAACAATCTTTCTGCACCTCTGTCTCCAAAGTCTGATCTCTGCAACACTCCTTCTGCACTCCAGTTTCCAAACTCTGCTCTCTTTTAGATCCTTCTGCACACCAGTTTCCAAACTCTGTTCTCTACAACATTCCTTCTCAATTCCAGTCTCCAACCTCTTCTTTCTGCAAAGATCCTGTAGCATCCCAGTCTCCAACCTCTGTTCTCTACAAAATTCTTTCTGCTCCCCAGTCTCCAAACTCTGCTCTGTGTAACAGTCCTTCTGCACTGCAATCTCCAACCTCTGCTCTCAGTAATGGTTCTTCTGAACCCAAGTCTCCAAATTCTGTTGTCTGTAACAGGCTTTCTGCACCTTAGTCTCCAAACTCTGCTCTCTGTAACAGGCCTTCTGCATTCCAGTCTTCAACCCCTTCTCTTTGCAACGATGCTTCTGCACCCCAGTGTCAAACATCTGCTCCTTGCAACAGTTCGTCTGCACCCGAGTCTCAAACCTCTCCTCTCTGTAAGATCTTTCTGCACCCCAGTCTCCAAACTCTGCTCTCTGTAAGAGTCCTTCTGTACTCCAGTCTCCAAGCTCTACTCTCTGGAACAGTCAATTTGAACCCCAGTCTCCAACCTCTGCTCTCTGTAAGATCCATCTGAACTCCAGTATCCAACCTCTGAACTCTGTAACACTCCTTCTGCACCCCAGTCTCCTAACCCTAATCTCGGCAAGATCCTTCTAGACCCAGTCTCCAACCTCTGCTCTCTGCAACAGTCTTTCTGCACCCCAGTCTCCAACCTCTGAGCTCTGTAACAGTTTTGCTATACTAAAGTCTCCAAACTTTGGTATCTGTAATGGTTCTTCTGCATCCCAATTTCCAAACTCTGCTTTCTGTAACAGTCCTTCTGCACCTCAGTCTCCAAACTCTGCTCTCTGTAGCAGGCCTTCTGAACCTCAGTCTCAAAACTCTGCTCTCTGTATCTATCCTTCTTCACCTCATTCTCCAACCTGTGCTCTCTGTAACATTCCTTCTGCACCCCAATTTCCAACCTCTGTTTTCTTTAACAATCCTCTGCACCTAAGTCTCCAAACTCTTCTCTCTGTAACAGTCCTTCTGCACCCCAGTCTCCAACCACTGCTCTCTGTAACAGTCCACCTGCACCTCAGTCTTCAACCTCTCCTGTAACAGGCCTTCTGCACGTCAGTCTCCAAACTCTTCTCTCTGTAGCTGGCCTTCTGAACCTCAGTCTCCAAAATCTCCTCTCTGAAACCATCTTTCTGCACCCCAGTCTCCAACATCAGCTCTCTGCAATGATCCAACTTCTGCACCCCAGTCTCCTACCTCTGCTCTCCTTACAGTCCTTCTGCACCTAAGTCTCCCAAATCTGCTCTTTGTAAGATCCTTTTGCAACCAAGTATTTAAACTCTGCACTCTGTAACAGTCCTTCTGCACAACAGTCTCCAAACATTTCTCTCTATGAGGATTCTTCTCCACCCCATTCTCCAACATCTGCTCTCTGCAACAGTACTTCCGCACCCCAGTCTCCAAACTCTGCTCTCTGCAACGATCTTTCTAGAACCCAGTCTCCAATGTCTGCTCTCTGCAACAATCCTTCTGCACCACAGTCATCAAGCTCTGCTCTCTGTAAGATCCTTCTGCACTCCAGTTTCCAAACTCTGCTCTCTGTAACATTCCTTCTCCAACCCAGTCTTCAACCTCTGTCCTCTGCAACAGTCCTTCTGCTCCCCAGTCTCAGAGATCTGCTCTCTGTAACAGTCCTTCTGTACTGCAGTCTCCAACCTCTGCTCTTCGTAACGGTCCTTCTACACCACAGTCTCCAACCTCTGCTTTCTGTATCAGTATGTCTGAACCCCAGTCTCGAACCTCTGTTCTCTGTATCTATCCTTCTGCACCTCAGACTCTAACCTGTACTCTATGTAAGAGTCCTTCTGCACCCCAGTCTCCAACATCTGCTCTCGATAACAATCCCATAGTGCAGTCTCCAACCTCTGCTATCTGTAAAAGTCCTTCTGCAGCCCAATTTCAAAACTCTGCTTTATGTTACAGTCCTTCTGCACCTGAGTCTCCAAGCTCTGCTCTCTGAAACACTCCTTCTACACCTCAGTCTCCAACCTCTGTTCTCTGTAACAGTCCTTCTGCACCTCAGTCTGAAACCTCTGCTCTATGCACGATCCTTTTGCACCCAGTCTTCAACAACTGCTCTCTGTAAAAGTCAAGCTACACGTCAGTCTGCAATCTCTGCTCTATGTAAGATCCTTCAACAACCCAGTCTCCAAACACTGCACTTTATAACAGTCCTTCTGCACCCCAGTCTCCAACATCTCCTCTCTGTACCAGGACTTCTACACGCCAGTCTCCAAACTCTGCTCTCTGCAACAATCCTTCGGCTCCCCAGTATCCAACCTCTGCTCTCGGTAACAGTCCCCCTGCACCTCAGTCTCCAACATCTGCTCTCTGTAAGATCCTTCTGAACCCCTGTCTCCAAGCTCTGCTTTTTGTAACGATCCTTCTGCACCCCACTCTCAAACCTCTGCTCTATGTAACAGGACTTCTGCAACTCAGTCTCCAATCTCTGCTCTCTTCAAAAGTCCTTCTGCACCCAAGTCTCCAAACTCTGCTCTCTGCAACAGTCCTTCTATACTTCAGTCTTCAAACTCTGCTTTCTGTAACGGTCTGTCTGCACCCCAGTCTCCAACCTCTGCTCTCTGCAACAGTCCTTCTGCACCCCAGTCTCCAAACTTTGCTCTCTGTAACAATCCTTCTGCACCTCAGTCTTCAACCTCTGCTCTATGTAACAAGACTTCTGCACCTCAGTCTGACACCTCTCCTCTCTGCACGGTCCTTCTGCACCTCAGTCTACAACCACTGCTCTCTGTAACAGTCCACCTGAACCTCAGTCTCCAAACTCTTCTCTCCATAAGATCCTTCAGCAACAAAGTCTCCAAATTCTGCTCTCTATAACAGTCCTTCTTCACCCCAGTCTCAAACCTCTCCTCTCTGTAACAGGCCTTCTGCACTCCAGTGTCCAAACTCTGCTCTCTGTAGAAGGCCTTCTTCACCCCAGTCTCCAAAATCTGCTCTCTACAACAGTCCATCTGCACTTCAGTCCCCAAATTCTGCTCTCTGTAAGATGCTTCTGCACCCCTGTATCCAACCTCTGCTCTCTGTAACAGTCCTTCTGCATGCAAGTCTCTAACCTCTGCTCTCTGTAACAGGACTTCCACACCTCAGTCTCTAACGTCTGCTCTCTGCAACAGTCCTTCTGCAGCATATTCTCCAACCTCTTCTCTCTGTAAGATCCTTCTGCACCCCATTTTCCAAACTTTGCTCTCTGTAACAGTCAATCTGAACCTCATTCTCCAACGTCTGCTCTCTGTAACAGTCCTTCTGCACCCTAGTCTTTAACATCTACTGTCTACAACGGTCCTTCTGCACCAAAGTCTCCAAACTCTACTGTCTCTAACAGTCTTCTGTACCGCAGTCTCCAAACTCTTCTCTCAATAACTATCCTTCTTAACGGCAATTGCCAAACTCTGCTTTCTGTAACAGTCGTTCTGCACCTCAGATTCCAACCTCTTCTCTCTGTAACGATCCTTCTGCACCTCAGTCTCCAAATTCTGCTCTCTGCAACGATCCTTCTGCACCTCAGTCTTTAAATTGTGCTCTCTGCAAGGATCCTTCTGCACCTCAGTTTCCAATCTCTGCTCTCTGCAACGATCCTTCTGCACCAGCGTTTCCAACCTCTGAACTCTGTAACAGTCCTTAAACACCTAGTCTCCAAATTCTTCTCTCTGTACCAATCCTTCTGCACCTCAGTCTCCAACCTCTGCTCTCTGTAACAGTCCTTAAACACCTAGTCTCCAAATTCTTCTCTCTGTACCAATCCTTCTGCACCTCAGTCTCCAACGTCTGCTCTCTGTAACAGTCCTTCTGCACCCTAGTCTTTAACATCTACTGTCTACAACGGTCCTTCTGCACCAAAGTCTCCAAACTCTACTGTCTCTAACAGTCCTTCTGTACCGCAGTCTCCAAACTCTTCTCTCAATAACTATCCTTCTTAACGGCAATTGCCAAACTCTGCTTTCTGTAACAGTCGTTCTGCACCTCAGATTCCAACCTCTTCTCTCTGTAACGATCCTTCTGCACCTCAGTCTCCAAATTCTGCTCTCTGCAACGATCCTTCTGCACCTCAGTCTTTAAATTGTGCTCTCTGCAAGGATCCTTCTGCACCTCAGTTTCCAATCTCTGCTCTCTGCAACGATCCTTCTGCACCAGAGTTTCCAACCTCTGAACTCTGTAACAGTCCTTAAACACCTAGTCTCCAAATTCTTCTCTCTGTACCAATCCTTCTGCACCTCAGTCTCCAACCTCTGCTCTCTGTAACAGTCCTTCTGTACCTCAGTCTCCAAACTCTGTTCTCTGTAACAGGCTTACTGCACCCCAGTCTCCAAGCTCTTCTTACTGTAACAGTTCTTCTGCACCCCAATCTCGAATCTCTGCTCTCTGTAACAGTCTTTCTGCACTCCAGTCTCCAAACTCTTTTCTCTGCAACGATCCTTCTGAACCTCAGTCACCATTCTCTGCTCTCTGCAACAGTCCTTCTGCACCCCAGTCTCCAGAATCTGCTCTCACTAAGATTCTTTTGCATCCTTTTCTCCAACCCTTCCTCTCTGTTACAGTCCTTCTGCACCCCAGTATCCAACATCTGCTCTCCCTTAAAGTCCTACTGCACCTCAGTCTCCAAATTTTACTCTCTGTAATGGTCCTTCTGTATCCCAGTCTCCAACCTCTACTTTCTGTATAAATCCTTCTGCACCTCAGTCACCAACGTCTGCTCTCTGTAACAGCCCTTCTGTACCGCAGTCTCCAAACTCTACTCTCTATAATATCCTTCTGCACCAAAGTCTCCTAACTCTTCTCTCTCTAACAGTTCTTCTGTACTGCAGTCTCCAAACTCTTCTCTCTATAATGTTCCTTCTGCACCTCAATTGCGAACCTCTGCTTTTTGTAACAGTCCTTCTGCACCTCAGTTTCCAACCTCTGCTCTCTGTAACAGTACTTCTAAGCCACAGTCTGAAACCTCTGCTGTCTGCAACAATCCTTCTGCACCCCAGTCTCCAAACTGTGCTATCTGTAACAATCCTTTTGCACCCAAGTCTCCAACCTCTGCTCTCTGCAACAGGTCTTCTGCACCCCAGTCTTCAAACTCTGCTCTCTGTAACAGGCCGTCTGCACGCCAGTCTCCCACCTCTTCTCTCTGCAACTATCCTTCTGCACCTCAGTCTCCAACCTCTGTTTTCTGCAACAGTGCTTCTAAACCGCAGTCACCAACCTCTGCTCTCTGCAATGATGCATTCCAGTCTCCAACAACTGCTCTCTGCAACAGTTTTTCTGCACCCCAGTCTCCAAACTCTTCTCTCTGCTACAGTACTTCTGCACCCCAGTCTTTAACCTCTGCTCTCTGCAACATTTCTTCTGCACCCAAGTCTCCAACCTGTGCTATCTGTAACTGTCCTGTTGCACCCCAGTCTCCAAACTCTGCTCTCTGTAGCGATCCTTCTTCAACTCATTCTCCAACCTCTACTCTCTAAAACGATCCTTCTGCACCCCAGTCTCCATTCTCTGCTCTCTGTAAGAATCCTTTTGCACCTCAATCTCAAATCTCTCCTGTCTGTAAAAGTTTTTCTTCACCAAAGCCTCCAAGTTCTGCAATCTGTAACAATCCTTCTGCACCTCAGTCTCCAAGCTCTGCTCTCTTTAATAGTCCTTCTGCACCCAGTCTCCAACATCTGCTCTCTGCAATGATCCTTCTTCTAACCAGGCTCCAACCTCTGCTCTCTGCAATCGTCAGTCTACATCTCAGTTTTCAAAATCAACTCTCTGTAACAGTCCTTCTGCACCTCACTCTCCAAACTCTGCTCTCTGAAACAGTCCTTCTGCACCCCTGTCTCCAACCTCTGCTCTCAGTAACAGTTCTTCTGCACCCCAATCTCCAAACTCTGCTCTCTGTAACACTCGTTCTTCACCCCAGTCTCCAAACTCTTCTCTCTGCAACGATTTTTCTGCACCTCAGTCTCCAACCTCTGCTCTCTGTAAAAGTCCTTCTGATCCTCAGTCTCCATCTTTTGCTCTCTGTAATGGTCTTTCTGCACCCCAGTCTCAAATCTCTGCTCTCGGTAACAATCCTTCTGCACCTCTCCCTCTAACGTCTGCTCCTTGTAACAGCCCTTCTGTACCACAGTCTCCAAACTCTACTCTCTATTACGGTACTTCTGCACCCCAATTGCCAACCTCTGCTTTCTGAAACTGTCCTTCTGCACCTGAGAATCCAACCTCTGCTCTCTGTAACAGTCTTTCTAAGCCTCATTCTGAAACGTCTGCTCTCTGCCATAATCCTTCTAAACCCCAGTCTCCAAACTGTGCTATCTGTAACAATCATTCTGCACCCCAGTCTCAAACATCTGCTCTCTGCAACAGGCCTTCTGCACCTCAGTCTCCAACCTCTGCTCTCTGTAAGATCCTTCTGCACCCCGTTCTCCAAACTTTGCTCTCTGTAACAGCCATTCTGCACCTCAGTCTGCAATCTCATCTCTCTGCAACGGCCCTTCTGCACCCCAGTATCCAACCTCTGTTCTCTGAAGCAGTACTTCTGCACCCCAGGCTACAAAATCTGCTCTCTGTAACAGTCCTGCACCCCAGTCTCCAATCTCTACTTTCCGTATCAGTTGTTCTGCACCCCAGTCTAAAACCTCTGCTCTCTTTAACAGTCCTTCTGCACCTCAGTCTCCAAACTCTCTTCTGTGCAAAAGTCCTTCTACACACCAGTCTCCAACATCTGCTCTCTGCAACAGTCCTTCTGCACCCGAGTCTCCAACCACTGTTCTCTTCAACATTTCTTCTGAACCCCAGTCTCCAACCTGTGATCTCTGTAACTATCCTACTGCACCCCGGTCTCCAAACTCTGCTCTCTGTAGCGATCCTTCTGCACCTCAGTCTCCAACCTCTGCTCTCTGCAACAGTCCTTCTGACCCCAGTCTCCAGGCTCTGCTCTCTGTAAAATCCTTATGCACCCCAGTTTCCTAAGTCTGCTCTAAGTGACATTCTTTCTGCACCCCAGTCTCCACACTCTGCTCTTTGTAACAGTACTTCTGTACCGTAGTCTCCAATCTCTGCTCACTGCAACAGTTCTTCTGCACCCCAGTCTCCAAACTGTGCTCTATGTAACTGTCTTTCTGACCCCAGTCTTAAACAACTGCTCTCTATAACGTTTCTTCTGCACCTCAGTCTCCAACCTCTGCTCTCTGCAATGATACTTCTGCAACTCAGTTTCCAACCTCTGCTCTCTGCAACGATGCTTCTGCAAAAGAGTTTCCAACCTCTGCACTCTGTAACAGTCCTTCTACACCTAGTCTCCAAACTCTTCTGTCTGTACCAATCGATCTTCACCTCAGTCTGCAACCTTTGCTCTCTGTAACAGTCCTTCTGCACCTCAGTCTCCAACCGCTGCTCTTTGGAACATGCTTATTGCACCCCAGTCTCCAACCTCTGCTCTCTGTAACAGTTCTTCTGCACCCCAATCTCGAATCTCTGCTCTCTGTAACAGTCTTTCTTCACCACAGTCTCTAACCTCTTTTCTTTGCAAGGATCCTTCTGAACCTCAGTCTTCAACCTCTGCTCTCTGCAACAGTCCTTCTGCACCCAAGTCTCCAACCTGTTCTCTCTGTAACTGTCCTGCTGCACCCCAGTCTCCAACCTCTGCTCTCTGCAACGATCCTTCTGCACCCCAGTCTCCATCATTTGCTCTCTGTGAGAATCCTTTTGCACCCAAGTCTCGAACCTCTCCTCTGTGTAAAAGTCCTTCTGCACCTAAGTCTCCAAGTTCTGAAATCTGTAACAGTCCATCTGCACCCCAGTCTCAAACCTCTGCACTCAGAAATGATCTTTCTGTACCTCAGTCTCCAACCTCTGCTCTCTTTAGTAGTCCTTCTGCACCCCAGTATCCAACATCTGCTCTCTGCAACAATCCTTCTTATCCCCTGGCTCCAACCTCTCCTTTCTACAAGGGTCCTTATACATCCCAGTTTCCAAAATCTGCTCTTTGTAACAGTCCTTCTGCACCTCACTCTCCAAACTTTGCTCTCTGAAACAGTCCTTCTGCACCCCTGTCTCCAACCACTGCTTGCAGTAACATTTCTTCTGCACCCCAATCTCCAAACTCTGTTCTGTGTAACACTCTTTCTGCAACCCTGTCTCCACCCTCTACTCTCTGTAAAAGTCATTCTGCACCTCAGTCTCCAACCTCTGCTCTCTGTAAGATCTTTCTGCAACCCATTCTCCAAACGCTGCTCTCTGTAACAGTCTTCTGCAACCCAGTCCCCAAACTCTGCTCTCTGTAACAGGCCTTCTGCACCCCAGTCTCCAACCTCTGCTCTCTGTAACAGGTCTTCTGCACCCCCGTCTCCAAATTCTGCTCTCTGTAAGAGGCTTTCTGAACCCCAGTCTCCAACATATTCTCACTGCAACGATCCTTCTGAACCTCAGTCTCCAAAATCTTCTCTCTGTAAGAGTCCTTCTAAACCCTAGTCTCCAATCTCTGCTCTCTGCAACAATCCTTCTGCACCCCAGTCTCCAAACGCTGCTCTCTGTTTCAGTCATTCTGCACCCCAAGATCCAACATCTGCTCTCTGACACAGTCCTTCTGCACCTCAGTCTGAAAACTCGGGTCTCTGCAAAAATCTTTCTGCAACCGAGTTTCCAAACTCTGCTGTATGTAACAGTCCTTCTGAACCTCAGTCTACAAAATGCTCTCTGTAAGATCCTTTTGCAACCCAGTCTCGAATTTGTGCTATCTTTAACAGTTTTTTTTGCACCCCAGTCTCCAAACTCTGCTCTTTGTAACAGGCGTTATGCACCCAGTCTCCAATTTCTGCTCTCTGTAACAGGACTTCTGCAACCCAGTTTCCAACCTCTTCTCTCTGCAACGATCATTGTTAACCTCAGTCTCCAACCACTGCTCTCTGCAACAGTCCTTCTGCACCCCAGTTTCC
Organism: Ictidomys tridecemlineatus; assembly: GCF_052094955.1. Taxonomy (NCBI): domain Eukaryota; kingdom Metazoa; phylum Chordata; class Mammalia; order Rodentia; family Sciuridae; genus Ictidomys; species Ictidomys tridecemlineatus. Next base: position 60,424 of record NW_027521034.1, read on the forward strand.
AACCTCCGCTCTCTGTAACAATCCTTCTGCAACTCAGTCTCCAACTTCTGCTCTCTGCAATGATTCTTCTGATCCCCAGTCTCCACACTCTGTTCTCTGCAAGAGTACTTCTGCACCCCAGTCTCCAACATCTGCTCTCTGTATCAGTCCTTTTCAACAGTCTCCAAACTCTGCTCTCTGCAGCAGTCCTGTTACACTCCAGTAACCAAACTCTGCTCTGTGTAACGATCCTTCTGCACCTTAGTTTCTAACCTCTGCTCTCTGAAACCATTCTTCTGCACCCCAGTCTCCAACCTCTGATCTCTGTATCAGTCTTTCTGCACCACAGTCTCTAAACTTTGCTCTCTGCCAAAGTCCTTATGCACCCAAGTCTTCAAACTCTGCTGTCTGCAACAATTCTTCTGCACCCCTGTCTCAAAACTGTGCTCTCTGTAAGAGTCCTTCTGCACCCCAGTCTCCACTCTCTACTCTCTGCAACGATCCTTCTTCTATCCAGTCTCCAAACTCTGCTCTCTGTAAAAGTCCTTTTGTATCGCAGTCTCCAACCTCTTCTATTTGTAACGGTCCATCTGCTCCGCAATTTCCAACCTCTGTTTTCTGTAACAGTCTTTCTGCACCCCAGTCTCCAAACTCTTCTCTCTGTATCGACCTTTCTACACCTCAGTCTCCAACCTCTGCTCCTGTAAAAGAACTTCTGAACCTCAGTCTCCATCCCTTGCTCTCTGTAATTGTCCTTCTGCACCCCAGTCTCCAATCTCTGCTCTCTGTAACAATCCTTCCGCACCTCTGTCTCCAACGTCTGCTATCTGTAACAGTCCGACTGCACCCCAGTCTCCCACATATGCTCTCTGCAATGATCCTTCTGCTCCCCAGACTGGAACCTCTGCTCGCTGCAACGATCCTTCTGCATGCCAGTTTCCAAGAACTGCTCTCTGCAATAGTCCTTCTGCATCGCAGTTTCCAAACTCTGCTCTCTGCTACAATCCTTGTGCACCCCAGTCTCCAACCTCTCCTCTCTTCAACATTTCTTCTGCACCCCAGGCTCAAACCTGTGCTCTCTGTAACTATCCTACTGCACCTCGGTCTCCAAACTCTGCTCTCTGTAGCGATCCTTCTGCACCTCAGTCTCCAACCTCTGCTCTCAGCAACAGTCCTTCTACACCCAGTCTTTAACCACTGCTCACTGCAATGATCCTTCTGCATGCCAGTTTCCAAGAACTACTCTCTGCAACAGTCCTTCTGCATCCCAGTCTCCAACCTCTGCTCTCTGCTACAGTTTTTGTGCACCCCAGTCTCCAAGCTCTGCTCTCTTCAAAATTTCTTCTGCACCCCAGGTGCAAACCTGTGCTCTCTGTAACTATCCTACTGCACCTCGGTCTCCAAACTCTGCTCTCTGTAGCGATCTTTCTGCACCTCAGTCTCCGACCTCTGCTCTCTGCAACGATTTTTCTGCACCCCAGTCTCCAACGTCTGTTCTCTGCAACAGTCTTTCTGACCCAAGTCTCCAGGCTCTGCTCTCTGTAACATTTTTCTCCACCCCAGTTTTCAAACTCTTCTCTAGGTGACATTTGTTCTGCACCCTAGTCTCCACCCTCTGCTCTTTATAACAGTACTTCTGTACCACAGTCTCCAATCTCTGCTCACTGCAACATTTCTTCTGCACCGCAGTCTCCAAACTGTGCTCTCTGTAACTGTATTTCTGACCCCAGTCTCCAACCTCTGCTCTCTGTAAAGATTTTTCTGCACCTCAGTCTCCAACCTCTGCTTTCTGAAACGATCCTTCTGCACCACAGTTTCCAAACTCTGCACTCTGTAACAGTCCTTCTACACCTAGTCTCCAACCTCCTCTCTCTGTACAAATCCTTCTGCACCTGATTCTCCAAACTCAGCTCACTGTAACAGTCCTTCTGCACCTCAGTCTCCAAACTCTGCTCTCAGTAACAGGCTTACTGCACCCCAGTCTCCAACCTCTACTCTCTGTAATAGTTCTTCTGCACCCCAATCTCGAATCTCTGCTCTCTGTAAAAGTCTTCTGCACCCCAGTCTCCAACCTCTTTTCTCTGCAACAATCCTTCTGAACCTCAGTTTCCAACCTCTGTTCTCTGCAACAGTCCTTCTGCATCCCAGTCTCCAGACTCTGCTCTCTGTAAGATCCTTTTGCATCCGTTTCTCCAACCTCTCTTCTCTGTAACAGTCCTTCTGTACCCCAGTATTCAAACTCTGCTCTCTGTAATGGTCCTTCTGTACCGCAGTCTCCAAACTCTGCTCTCTGTATCAATCCTTCTGCACTTCAGTCTCTAATGTCTGCTCTCTGTAACAGTCCTTCTGCACTCTAGTCTCCAACATCCTCTCTCTACAACGGTCCTTCAAAGTCTCCAAACTCTGCTCTCTCTAACAGTCCTTCTGTACTACAGTCTCCAAACTCTTCTCTCTATAACGGTCTTTCTGCACCCAAATTTCCAACCTCTGCTCTCTGTAACAGTCCTTCTAAGCCTCAGTCTGAAACTTCTGCTGTCTGCAACAATTCTTCTGCACCCTAGTCTCCATCCTCTGCTCTCTGTATCAGGTCTTCTGCATCCCAGTCTCCAACTCTGCTCTCTGTAACAGGCCTTCTGCACCCCAGTCTCCAACCTCTTCTCTCTGCAATGATCCTTCTGCACTTCAGTCAACAAAATTTGCTCTCTGCAACTGTCCTTCTAAAGCGCAGTCTCAAACCTCTGCTCTCTGCAATGATCCTTCTGCATCCCAGTTTTTAACAACTGCTCTCTGCAACACTCCTTCTGCACCCAATTCTACAACCTTTTCTATCTGCTACAGTACTTCTGCACCCCAGTCTCCAACCTCTGCTCTCTGTAGCGATCCGTCTGTACCTCATTCTCCAACCTCTTCTCTCTGCAACGATCCTTCTGCACCCCAGTCTCCATCCTCTGCTCTCTGTAATAATTCTTTTGCACCCCAGTGTCCAACTTCTCCTCTCTGTAAAAGTTTTTCTGCACCCATGTCTCAAAGCTCTGCACTCAGAAATGATCTTTCTGCACCTCAGTCTCCAACATCTGTTCTCTTTAATACTCCTTCTGCACCCCAGTCTCCAACATCTGCTCTCTGCAAGGTCCTTCTACATCCCAGTTTCCTAAATCTTCTCTCTTTATCAGTCCTTCTGCACCTCAGTTTCCAAACTCTGCTCTCTGAAACAGTCCTTCTGCACCCCTGTCTTTAAAGTCTGCTCTAGAAACAGTTCTTCTGCCACCCAATCTCCAAATTCTGCTCTCTGTAACACTCCTTCTGCACCTCAGTCTTCAACCTCTGCTCTCTGTAAGGTCCTTCTGCAACCCATTCTCCAAACTCTGCTCTCTGTAAGAGTCTTCTGCACCCCAGTCTCCAAACTCTGCTCTCTGTAACAGGCCCTCTGCACCTCAGTCTTCAAACTCTGCTCTGTGTAATAGGCCTTCTTCTCCCCAGTCTCCAACATATGCTCTCTGAAACAATCCTTCTTCTACCCAGTCTCCAAACTCTGCTCTCTGTAAAAGTCCTTTTTTATCTCAGTCTCCAACCTTTTCTCTTTGTAACGGTCCATCTGCTAAGCAATTGCCAAACTCTGCTTTCTGTAATAGTCCTTCTGCACCCCAGTCTCCAAACTCTTCTCTCTTCAACGATCTTTCTGCACCTCAGTCTTCAACCTCTGCTGTCTGTAAAAGTCCTTCTGCACCTCAGTCTCCATCCTTTGCTCTCTGTAATTGTCCTTCTGCAGCCCAGTTTTCAAATCTTCTCTCTGTAACAATCATTCTGCACCTTTGTCTCCAACACCTGCTATCTGTAATAGTCCTTCTGCACCCCAGTCTCCAACGTCTGCTCTATGAAATGGTCCTTCTGCACCCCAGTCTCCAAACTCTGCTCTCTGTATCAGTCCTTCTGTACGGAAGTCCCCAACCTCTTCTCTCTATTACGATCTTTCTGCACCCAAATTTCCAACCTCTGCTCTCTGTAACAGTCCTTCTAAGCCTCAGTCTGAAACTTCTGCTCTCTACAACAAACCTTCTAAACAACAGTCTCCAAACTGTGAAATCAGTAACAATCCTTCTGCACCCCAGTCTCCAACATATGCTCTCTGTAACAGATTTTCTGCAACCCAGTCTCTAAACTCTGCTCTCTGTAACAGGCCTTCTGCACCACAGTCTCCAACCTCTTCTCTCTGCAAAAGTCCTCCTATACCCCAGTCTCCAACCTCTGCTCTCTGCAACAATCCTTCTGAATCCTAGTCTCCAAGGTCTGCTCTCTTTGAGATCCTTCTGCACACCGTTTTTCAAACTTTGCTCTCTGTAACAGTCATTCTGCAAATCAGTCTCCAACCACATTACTCTGCAACGGTCCTTTGCACCCCAGTATCAAACCTCTGTTCTCTGTAGCTGTCCTTCTGCACCACAGGCTACACACTCTGTTCTCAGTAACAGTCTTTCTGCACCCCAGTCTCCAAACTCTACTTTCAGTATCAGTTATTCTTCACCCCAGTCTAAGACCTCTGCTCTCTGTAACAGTCCTACTGCACCTCAGTCTCCAACGTCTGCTCTCTGCAACTGTCTATTTACACCCCAGTCTCCAACCTGTGCTCTCTGTAACTGTCCTTTTGCACCCCAGTCTCCAACCACTGCTCTCTGTAAGTATTGTTCTCCACCACAGTCTCCAACCTCTGCTCTCCTCAACAATCATTCTGCACCTAAGTCTGCAGCCTCTGCTCTCGGCAACGATCCTTCTGCACCCCAGTCTTCAACCTCTGCTCTCTGTAACAGTCCTTATGCAGCTCAGTCTCCAAACTATGCTCTCAGTTAGATCATTCTGCACACTAGTCTACAACATCTGCTCTCCGCAACGATCCTTTAAAACCTCAGTTTCCAACCTCTCCTCCCTGTAACAGCCCTTCTGTACAGCAGTCTCCAAACTCTGCTCTATGTAACGGTCCTTCTACACCCAAGTCTCCAAACTCTACTTTGTGTATTAGTCCTTCTGCGCCCCAGTCTCCAAACTCTGCTCTCTGTAACAGTTCTTCTCCATCTCACTCTCCAAACTCTGCTCTCTACAACAGTCCTCTTCACCCCAGTCTCTACCTTCTGCTCTCGATAACAGTTCTTTTGCACAACAATCTCAAAACTCTGCTCTCTGTAACACTCCTTCTTCACTCCAGTCTCCACCCTCTGATCTCTGTAAAAATCCATCTGGACATCAGTCTCCAACCTCTGGTCTCTACAACGTTCCTTCTTCTCCTCAGTCTCCAAACTCTACTCTCTGTAAAAGTCCTTCTGCACCTTAGTGTCCAAACTCTGCTCTCTGTAAGATCCTTGTGCAACCAATTCTCCAAACTCTGCTCTCTGTAACAGTCCTTCTGCACCCCAGTCTCCAAACTCTCATCTCTGTAACAGGCCTTCTGCACCCCAGTCTTATAACTCTTCTCTAATTAACAGGCCTTTCGCACCCAAATCTCCAGCCTCTGCTCTCTGCATAGATCCTTCTGCACCCCAGTCTCCATACTCTGCTCTCTGTAACAGTTCTTCTGCACCCCAGGATCCAATATCTGCTCTGTGCAACAGTCCTTCTGCACCTCAGTCTGAAAATGCTTCTCTCTGCAACAATCCTTCTGCACCCCAGTTTCCAACCTCTCTGAAACAGACCTTCTGAACCTCAGTCTCCAAAATGCTCTCTGTAAGATCCTTCTGCAACCCAGTCTCGAAACTGTGCTATCTGTAACAGTCTTTCTGCACCCCAGTCTCCTACCTCTGTTCTCTGCAACAGTCTTTCTGCACCACAGTCTCCAACCTCTACTCTCTGCAACAGTCCTTCTATACCCCAGTCTCCAACCTCTTCTCTCTGCAACGATCCTTCTGCACCCCAGTCTCCAACGTCTGTTCTCTGCAACAGTCTTTCTGACCCCAGTCTCCAGCCTCTGCTCTTTGTAAGATCCTTCTGCACTCCAGTTTTCAAACTCTGCTCTTTGTGACATTACTTCTGCACCCCAGTCTCCAGCCTCTGCTCTTTGTAACAGTACTTTTGTACCGCAGTCTCAATCTCTGCTCACTACAACATTTCTTCTGCACCCCACTCTCCAAACTGTGCTCTCTGTAACTGTCTTTCTTACCCTAGTCTACAAAATGTGCTCTGTGTAACTGTTCTTCTACACCTCAGTCTCCAACCTCTGCTCTCTTTAACGATCCTTCTGCACGTCAGTTTCCAAACTCTGCTCTCTGAAACGATCCTGCTGTACCACAGTTTCCAACCTCTGCTCTCTGTAACAGTCCTTCTACACCTCAGTCTCCAACCTCGCCTCTCTGTACCAATCCTTCTGCACCTCAGTCTCCAACGTCTTCTCTCTTTAACACTCTTTCTGCACCTCAGTCTCTAAACTCTGCTCTCTGTAACAGGCTTTCTGCACCCCAGTCTCCAAACTTTGCTCTCTGTAACAATTGTTCTGAACCCCAATCTCAAACCTCTGCTCTCTGTAACAGTCCTTCTGCACCCCAGTCTTCAACCTCTTCTCTCTGCAACGATTCTACTGCACCTAGGTCTCCAATCTCTGCTCTCTGCAAAAGTCCTTCTGCACCTCAGTCTCCAGACTCTGCTCTCTGTAAGATTCTTTTTCATCCCTATCTCCAACCTCTCCTCTCTGTAACAGTCCTTCTGTACCCCAACCTCTGCACACTGTAAAAGTTCTTCTGCACCTCACTCTCCAACCTTTGTTTTCTGTAATGGTCCTTCTGTACCCCAGTCTCCAACCTCTGCTCTCTCTAACAATCTTCTGCACCTCAGTATAAAACGTCTGCTCTCTGTAACAGTCTTTCTGCATCCTAGCCTCCAAAATCTGCTCTCTACTACAGTGATTCTGCACCAAAGTCTCCAAACTCTGCTCTCTCTAACAGTCCTTCTGTACCGCAACCTCCAAACTCTTCTCTCTACAAAGGTCCTTATGCACCTCAATTGCCAACCTCTGATTTCTGTAACAGTCTTTCTGCACCTCAGATTCCAACCTCTGCTCTCTGTAACAGTCCTTCTAAGACTCAGTCTGAACCTCTTCTCTCTGCAACTATCTTTCTCCACCTCAGTTTCCAACATCTGCTCTCTGTAACTGTCCTGCTGCACCCAAGTCTCCAACCTCAGCTCTCTGTAGCGATCCTTCTGCACCTCATTCTTCAAGCTCTGCTCTCTGCAATGATCCTTCGGCACCCCAGTCTCCTTCCTCTTCTCTCTGTAAAAATCCTTTTGCACCCCTGTCTCCAACGTCTCCTCTCTCTAAAAGTCCTTCTGCACCTCAGTCTACAAGTTCTGCAATAAGTAACAGTTCTTCTGCAACCCAGTCTCAAATCTCTGCTCTCAGAAGTGATCTTTCTGCACCTCAGTCTACAACCTCTGCTCTCTTTAATAGTCCTTCTGCACCCCAGTCTCTAAACTCTGCTCTCTGTAACAGTCCTACTGCACCTCAGTATCAAACCTCTGCTCTGTGTAACAGTTTTTCTAAGACTCAGTCTGAAACCTCTGCTTTTTGCAACGATCCTTCTGCACCCCAGTCTCAAATCAGTGCTATCTGTAACAATCCTTCTGCATCCCAGGCTCCCAAATCTGCTATCTGTAACACTTCTTCTGTACCGCATTCTCCAAACTCTGCTCTCTGCAACGGTCCTTCTGTACCCCAGTTTGCAATCTCTGTTCTCTGCAGCAGTCCTTAGCACCCCAGGCTCCAAACTCTGCTCTCTGTAACAGTTCTTCACTACCGCAGTCTCCAACCTCTGCTGTCTGTAACGGTCCTTCTGCACCCCAGTCTCTAAACTCTGCTCTCTGTAAAAGTCCTTCTGCACCTAAGTCTCCAACGTCTGCTCTCTGCAACAGTCCTTCTGCACCCCAGTCTCCAACCTCTTCTCTCTGCAACAGTCCTTCTACACCCCAGTCTTGAACCACTGCTCTCTGCAATGATCCTTCTGCATCTGAGTCTCCAACGTCTGCTCTCTGAAACAGTCCTTCTGCACCCCAGTCTCCAACCTCTGCTTTCTGCTACAGTTCTTCTGCACCTCAGTCTCCAACCTCTGCTCTCTGCAACATTTCTTGTGCACCCCAGTCTCCAACCTGTGTTCTCTGTAGCTGTCCTGTTGCAACCCAGTCTCCAAACTCTGCTCTCTGTAGCAATACTTCTGCACCTCAGTCTTCAACCTCTGCTCTCTGCAACGATCCTTCTCCACCTAAATCTCCAAGTTGTGCAATCTGTAACGGTCATTCTGCACCCCAGTCTCCAACCTCTGCTCTCTGAAATGATCCCTCTGCACCTCAGTTTCGAAACTCTTCTCTCTGTAACAATCCTTCTGCACCCCAGTATCCAAAATCTGCTCTCTGCATCAATCTTTCTTCTCCCAAGGTTTCAAATTCTGCTCTCTGCAATGGTCCTTCTGCACCCCAGATTCCGACATCTGCTATGTGTTACACTCCTTCTGCACCTCAGTCTCCAAACTCTGCTCTCTGCAACAGTCCTTCTGAACTGCAGTCTCCAACTTCTGCTCTCGGTAACAGTTCTTTTTCACCCCAATCTTCAAACTCTGCTCTCTGTAAACTCCTTCTTCACCCAGTCTCCACACTCTGATCTCTGTAACAATCCTTCTGGACCTCAGTCTCTAACCTCTGCTCTCTAGAACAGTCCTTCTTCTCCTAAGTCTCCAACCTCTAATCTCTGTAAAAGTTTTTCTGCACCTAAGTCTCCAAACTCTGCTCTCTGTAAGATCCTTCTGCAACCAATTCTTCAAACTCTGCTCTGTGTAACAGCTCTTCTGCACCCCAGTCTTCAAACTTTGCTCTCTAACAGGCATTCTTCACCCCAGTCTTCAAACTCTGCTCTCTGTAACAGGCTTTCTGAACCCAAGTCTCCAACCTGTGCTCTCTGCAACGATCCTTCTGCACCCCAGTCTCCAAACTCTGCTCTCTGTAACAGTCATTCTGCACCCCAGGATCCAGTATCTGCTCTCTGCTACAGTTTTTCTGCACCTCAGTCTGAAAACTCTGCTCTCTGGAACAATCCTTATGCACCCCAGTTTCCAAACTTTGCTCTCTGTAACAGACCTTCTGTACCTCAGACTCCAAAATGCTCTCTGTAAGATCTTTCTGCAAACCAGTCTCGAAACTGTGCTATCTGTAACAGTGCTTCTGCACCCCAGTATCAAAACTCTGCTCTCTGTAACAGACCTTCGGCACCCCACTCTCCAAACTTTGCACTCTATAACAGGCGTTCTGCAATCCAGTCTCCAACATCTTCTCTCTGCAACGATCCTTCTTCACCTCAGTCTCCATCTTCTGCTCTCTGCAAATGTCTTTCTGCACCCAAGTCTCCAACCTGTGCTCTCTGTAACAATCCTTCTGTACCACACTCTCCAAACTCTGCTCTCTGTAATGGTCCTTTTGCACCCCAGTCTCCAATGTCTGCTTTCTGTATCAGTCCTTCCACACCTCAGTCACCATCCTCTACTCTCTGCAACAGTCCTTCTGCACCCCAGTCTCCAAACTCTGCACTCTGAAACATTTTTTCTGCCACCCCAGTCTCTAAACTGTGCTCTTTATAACTGTCTATCTGACCCCAGTCTTTTACATTTGCTCTCTGAAACTATCCTTCTGAACCTCAGTTTCCAATCTCTGCTCTCTGTAAAATCCTTCTGACACTTAGTCTCCAACCTCTGCTTTCTGTGACAGTCCTTCTGCACCCAAGTCTCCAACATCTGCTCTCTGTAACGATCCTTCTTCTACCCAGTCTCCAATCTCTTCTCCCTGTAACAGTCATTTTGTATCGCAGTCTCCAACCTCTTCTCTTTGTAAGGGTCCATCTGCTCCCCAATTGCCAACCTCTGTGTTCTGTAACAGTCCATCCACACCCCAATCTCTAACCACTTCTCTCTGCAAGGATCCTTCCGGACCTCAGACTCTAAACTCTGCTCTCTGCAACAGTCCTTCTGCATCCCAGTCTCCAGATTCTGCTCTCTGTATGATCCTTTTGCATCCCAGTCTCCAACCTCTACTTTTTGTAACAGTCCTACTGCACCCCAGTATCCAACCTCTGCTCTCTGTAACAATGCTTCTGGACCTCAGTCTCCAAAGTATGCTCTCTTTAACAGTCCTTATGCAGCCCAGTCTCCAACATATGCTCTTCGTAACGGTCCCTCTGCACCTCAGCCTCCAAACTCTGCTCTCTGCTACAGTCCTTCTTCACCCCAGTCTCAAACTTCTTCTCTCTGCAACATTTCTTCTGCACCCCTGTCTCCAACCATTGCTCTCTGCAACTGTCCTGCTCCAACCTCTTCTCTCTGTAGTGATCCTTCTGCACCTCACTCTTCAACCTCTGCTCTCTGCAATGATACTTCTTCACCACAGTCTCCAACCTCTGCTCTCTGCAACAGTCCTTCTGCACCCCAGTCTCGAAGATCTGCTCTCTGTAACAGTCCTTCTGCACAACAGTGTCCAAACTCTGCTCTCTGTAAAAATTCTTCTTCACCTCAGTCTCTAAACTCTGTTCCCTGTAACAGGCCTTCTGCACCCCAGTCTCCAACCTCTGCTTTCTGTAACAGTTCTTCTGAACCCCAATCTCCGAAATCTGCACTATGTAAAATTCTTTCTGCACCCCAGTCTCCATCATCTGCTCTATGTAAGAATCCTTTTGAACGCCAGTCTCCAACCTCTCCTCTCTGTAAAAGTCCTTCTCCACCTCAGTCTTGAAATTCTGCAATCTGCAACGGTTTTTCTGCACACCAGTCTCCAACGTCTGCTCTCTGAAACGATCCTTATGCACCTCAGTCTCCAACCTCCGCTCTCTGTGACAGTCCTTCTACACCCCAGTCTCAAACATCTGCTCTCTACAACGACCCTTCTTCATGCCGGGTTCCAATTTCTGCTCTCTGCAACGGTTTTTCTGCACCCCAGTCTCCAACCTCTGCTCTCGGTAACAGTTCTTCGGCACCCAATCTCCAAACTCTGCTCTCTGTAACACTCTTTCAGCTCCCAGTCTTCACCCACTGATCTCTGTAACAATCCTTCTTGACCTCAGTCTCTAACCTCTTCTCGCTACAACAGTCCTTCTGCTCCTAAGTCTCCAGACTCTACACTCTGTGAAAGTCCTTCTGCACCCCAGTCTCCAAACTCTACTCTTTGTAAAAGGCCATCTGCACCCCAGTATCTAACCTGTGGTCTCTGCAATGATCCTTCTGCACCCCAGTCTCCAAACTCTGCTCTCTGTAACATTCCTTCTGCACCCCAGGATCCAATATTTGCCCTCTGCTACAGTCTTTCTGCACCTCAGTCTGAAACCTCTGCTCTCTGCAACAATCCTTCTGCACCCCAGTTTCCAAACTTTGCTCTCTGTAACAGTCCTTCTGAACCTCACTCTCCAAAATGCTCTCTATAAGATCCTTCTGCAACCCTGTCTCGAAACTGTGCTATCTCTAACAGTACTTCTGCACCCCAGTCTCCAAAATCTGCTCTCTCTAACAGGCCTTCTGCACCCCACTCTCCAACCTCTGCACTCTGTAACAGGCCTTCTGCACCCCAGTCTCAAACCCCTGTTCTCTGCATCAGTCCTTCTGCACCCAAGTCTCCAACCTCTGCTCTCTGAAACAGTTTTTTGAAACCCCGGTCTTCAACCTCTGGTCTCTGCAACAGTCCTTCTACACCACAGTCTCCATACTCTGCTCACCCCAATGATTTTTCTGCACCCAAGTCTCCAACCTCTGCTCTCTGTAACATCCTTCGACACCCCAGTCTTCAACCTCTGCTCTCTGAAACAGTCCTTCTTCACCCCAGTCTCCATACTCTGCTCGCCCCAACGATCCTTCTGCACCCCAGTCTCCAACCTCTGCTCTCTGCAAAAGTGTTTCTACACCCCAATCTCCAACCTCTGCTCTCTGCAAAGATCCTTCTGCATCCCAGTCTCAAACGTCTGCTCTCTGTAAGATCCTTCTGCACCCCGTTCTCCGAACTTTGCTCTCTGTAACAGTCATTCTGCACCTCAGTCTACAACCTCATCTCTCTGCAAAAGCCCTTGTGCACCCCAGTATCCAACCTCTGTTCTCTGCAGCTGTCCTTCTACATGCCAGGCTACAAACTCTGCTCTCTGTTACAGTCCTTCTGCACCCCAGTCTCTAAACTCTACTTTCCGTATTAGTTATTCTGCACCCCAGTCTAAAATCTCTGCTCTCTGCAACAATTCTTCTGCACCCCAGTCTCCAACCTCTGCTCTCTGCAAACGTCTTATTATACCCCAGTATCCAACATCTGCTCTCTGCAACGATCCTTCTACACCACAGTCTCCAATCTCTGCTCTCTGCTACAGTCCTTCTGCACCCCAGTCTCCAACCTCTGCTCTCTTTAACATTTCTTCTGCATCCTAGTCTCCAACCTGTGCTCTCTGAAACTATCGTACTGCACCTCGGTCTCCAAACTCTGCTCCCTGTAGAGATCCTTCTGCACTTAAGTCTCCAACTTCTGCTCTATGCAACAGTCCTTCTGCACCCCAGTCTCCAAGCTCTGCTCTCTGTAACAGTCCTCCTGCACATCAGTGTCCAACCTCTGCTCTCTGTAAAAATCCTTCTGCACCTCATGTCAAAACTCTGCTCTCTGTTACAGGCCTACTGCACCACAGTCTCCAACCTCTGCTCTCTGTAACAGTTTTTCTGAACCCCAATCCAAACTCTGATCTCTGTAACACTTCTTCTGCACCCCAGTCTCCATCCTCTGCTCCTGTAAGAATCCTTTGACACCCCTGTCTCCAACCTCTCCTCTCCGTAAAAGTCCTTCTGCACCTCAGTATCCAACCTCTGCAATCTGTAACGGTCCTACTGCACCCCAGTCTCCATCCTCTGCTCTCTGTATCAGTCCTTCTGCACACAAGTCTCCAAACTCTACTCTCTGCAACATTTCTTCTGCACCCCAGTCTCCAACATCTGCTCTCTGTAACAATCCTATTGCACCTCTGTCTCCAGCGTCTGCTCTTTGTAACTCTCCTTTGCACCCCAGTCTCCAAACTCTTCTCACTGTAAAAGTCCTTCTGTACTGCAGTCTCCAACCTCTTCTTTCTATAACGGTACTTCTTCACCCCAATTGCCAACCTCTGTTTTCTGAAACAGTTCTTCTGCACCTCAAACTCCAACCTCTGCTCTCTGTAACAGTCCTACTAAGCCACAGTCTGAAACCCCTGCTCTCTTCAACAATTTTTCTAAACCCCAGTCTTCAAACTGTGCTACCTGTAAAAATCCTTCTGCACCCCAGTCTCAAACATCTGCTCTCTGTAACAGGTCTTCTGCAACTCAGTTTCGAAATTCTGCTCTCTGTAACAGGCCTTCTGCACCACAGTCTCCAACCTCTTCTCTCTGCAACGATTCTTTTACAACTCAGTCTCCAACCTCTGCTCTCTGCAACAGTCCTTCTGCACCCTAGTCTCCAAACTCTACTCTCTTTTAGATCCTTCTCCACCCCGTTCTCCCAACTTTGCTCTCTGTAACGGTAATTCTGCAATTCAGTCTCCAACCTCATCTCTCTGCAACGGCCCTTCTGCACCCCAGTATGCAACCTCTGTCTCTGCAGCAGTCCTTCTGCACCCCAGGCTACAACTTCTGCTCTCTGTAACCATCCTTCTGCACCCCAGTCACAAAACTCTACTTAATGTATCAGTTATTCTGCACCCCAGTCTGAAAACTCTGCTCTCTGTATCAGTACTTCTGCACCTCATTCTCAAACGTCTGCTCTGTGCAAAAGTCCTTCTACACACCAGTCTCCAACATCTGCTCTTTACAATAATCCGACTGCACCTCATTCTCAAACCTCTAATCTCTGCAACTGTCCTTCTGTACCTCAGTCTCCAAATTCTCCAAATTCTGCTCTCTGTAATATTCTTCTGCACCCCCTAATCCTCTCTCTAACAAAACTTCTGAATCCGAGTCTCCATCCTCTGCTCTCTATAACAGTCTTTCTGCACCCCAGTCTCCAAACTCTGCTCTCTACGACAGTCTTTCTGCACCCGAGTTACCAAAATCTGCTCTCTCCAACAGTCCTTCTGTGCCCCAGTCTCCAACATCTGCTTCCTAAAACAGTTCTTCTGCATCTAAGTCTCAAAACCCTTCTCTCTGCAATGACCATTCTGTACCCCAGTCTCCAACCTCTGATCTCTGTAACAGTTCTTCAGCACCTCAGTCTCCCAACTCTGCTCTCTGGAAGATTCTTCTGCAACACAGTCTTTAAACTCTGCACTCTGTAACATTCCTTCTGCACAACAGTCTCCAACCTCTGCTATCTGTAACAGACATTCTGCACCCCAGTCTTTAACCTCTTCTCTCTGCAACGATTCTTTTCCACCCCAGTCTCCAACATCTGATCTCTGCAACACTGCTTTTGAACCCCAGTCTCCAAACTCTGCTCTCTGTAAGATCCATCTGAACCCCAGTCTCCAAACTCTACTCTCTGTAACAGTCCTTCTGCACCCCAGTCTCCAAACTCTGCTCTTTCTTACAATCTTTCTGCACCTCAGTCTCCAACCTCTGCTCTGTGTAACAGTCTTTCTGCACCCCAGGTTCTAACATCTGCTCTCTTGAATGATCCTTCTGGAATCCAGTATCTAATGTCTGCTTTTTGCAACAGTCCTTCTGCACCACAGTCTCCAAACTCTGCTCTCTGTAAGATCTTTCTGCACTCCAGTTTCCAAACTCTGCTCTCTGTAACATTCCTTCTCCACCCCAGTCTCTGTCCTTTGCTACATTTTTTCTGCTCCCCAGAATCCGAGATCTGCTCTCTGTAACAGTCCTTCTGTACCACAGTCTCCAACCTCTGCTCTTTGTAACGATCTTTCTACACCCCAGTCTCCATGCTTTCTGTATCAGTCTGTCTGAACTCCAGTCGCCAACCTCTGTTCTCAGTATCTATCCTTCTGCACCATAGTCTCTAACCTGTGCTCTATGTAAGAGTCTTTCTGTACCCCAGTCACCGACCTCTGCTCACGGTAACAGACCTGTACTGTAGTCTCCAACCTCTGCTCTCTGCAATGGTCCTTCTGCAGCCCAATTTCGAAACTCTGCCTTCTGTAACAGTCCTTCTGCACCGGAGTCTAAAAACTCTCCTCTCTGTAACAGTCCTTCAACACCTCTATCCCCAAACTCTGCTCTCTTTAACTGCCCACCTGCACCTCAGTCTCCAACCTCTGCTCTCTGTAAGATCCTTCAGCAACCCAGTCTCCAAACACTGTTGTGTATAACAGTCCTCTGCACCCCAGTCTCCCACCTCTCCTCTCTGTAACTGGCCTTCTGCACGCCAGTCTCCAAACTCTGCTCTCTGCAACGATACTTAAGCACCCCAGTCTCCAAACTCTGCTCTCTGCAATGATCCTACTGCACCCCAGTCTCCAAACTCTGATCTCTACAATAGTCCTTCTGAACCTCAGTCTCCAAATTCTGCTCTCTGTAAGATCCTGCTGCACCCCTTTCATCTAGCTCTGCTCTACGTAACAGAACTTCTGCACCTCAGTCTCCAACCTCTGCTCTTTGCAACAGTCCTTCTGCACCACAGTCTCCAAACTCTTCTCTCTGTAAGATCCTTCTGCACCTCAGTCTCCTACCTGTTCTCCAGTTTCCAAATTTTTCTCTCTGTAACATTCCTTCTTCACCCTAGTATTTAACCTCTGCTTTCTGCAAGTGTTCTGTGGCACCCCAGTCTCCAAACTCTGTCCTCTGCAACAGTCCTTCTGCTCCCCAGTCTCCAACAACTGCTCTCTGTAAAGGTTCTTCTTAAACCCGGTCTCAAAACTCTGCTCTCTGTATCTATACTTCTGCACCTCAGTCTCCAACCTGTTTTTCTGTAACATTCCTTCTGCACCCCAGTCTCCAAACTCTGCGCTCTGTAACAGTTTTTCTATACTGCAATCACCAAACTCTGGTCTCTGTAACGGTCCTTCTGCATCCCAGTCTCCAACGTCTTCTCTCTGCAACAGTCCTTCTGAAACCCAGTCTGCAAACTCTGCTCTCTGTAACAATCCTTCTGTCCCTCAGTCGCCAACCTCTGCTCTATGCAACAAGAATTTTGCACGTCAGTCTCCAACCTCTTCTCTTCGCAACAATCCTTCTGCACTCCAGTCTCAAAACTCTGCTCTCTGCCACAGTCCTTCTGCACCCCAGTCTCCAACCTCTGCTCTCTGCAATAGTCGTTCTCCTCCCCAGCCTCCAACCTCTGCGCTCTGCAACATTCCTTCTGCACATCAGTCTGAAAAATTTGCTCTCTGCAACAATCATTCTGCACCTCAGTCTCTTACCTCTGCTCTCTGTAGAAGTCCTTCTGCACCTCAGTCTCAAAACTCTGCTCTCTATAATATCCTTCTGCACACCAGTCTCCAAACTATGATATCTGTAACATGCCTTCTACACCCCAGTCTCCAACCTCTGCTCCGTGCAAGAATCCTTCTGCACTCCAGTCTCCAAGTTCTGCTCTCTGAAAGAGTCCTTCTGAAAACCACTCTCGAACATCTGCTCTCTGTAACAGTCCTTCTGCACCCAGTCTAAACTCTGCTCTCTGAAACAGTCCTGCTGGACCCCTGTCTCCAACCTCTGCTCTCAGTAACAGTTCTTTGACCCAAATCTCCAAACTCTGCTCTCTGTAACACTCCTTTTGCACCCTTGTCTCCACCCAAACTGTGCTATCTGTAACAGTCCTTCTGCACCCCAGTCTCCAACATTTTCTCTCTGTAACAGGCCTTCAGCACCCCAGTCTCCAATCTCTGCTCACTGCAACATTTCTTGTACACCCTAGTCTCCAAACTGTGCTCTCTGTAACTGTTTTTCTAATCCCAGTCTCTAAACTCTGCTCTCTGTAACGATTTTTCTGCACCTCAGTCTCCAACCTCTGCTGTCTGCAATGATCCTTCTGCACCTCAGTTTTCAACCTCTGCTCTATGAAACGATCCTTCTGCTCCACAGATTCTAACATCTGCTCTCTGTAACAGTGCTTCTAAACCTCAGTCTCCAACCTCTTCTCTCTGTACCAATCCTTCTGCACCTCATTCTCCAACCTCTGCTCTCTGCTATGATCCTTCTGCACCCCAGTCTCCTTCCTAGTCTCTCTGTAATAATCTTTTGCACCCCTGTCTCCAACATCTCCTCTCTCTAAAAGTCTTTCTGCACCTCAGTCTCAAATCTCTGCTCTCAGAAATGATCTTTCTGCACCTCAGTCTCCAACCTCTGCTCTCTGTAACAGTCCTACTGCATCTCAGACTCCAAACTCTGCTCTCTGTAACAGTCCTACTGCACCTCAGACTCCAACCTCTGCCCTATGTAACAGTCCTTCTAAGCCTCAGTCTGAAACCTCTGCTCTTTGCAACGATCTTTGTGCACCCCAGTCTCCATTCTGTGCTATCTGTAACAATCCTTCTGCATCCCAGGCTCCAAATTTGCTCTCTGTAACAGTTATTCTGTACCACAGTCTCCAACCTCTGCTCTCTGCAACAGTCCTTCTGCACCCCAGTTTCCAACCTCTGTTCTCTGCAACAGTCCTTAGCACCCCAGGGTCCAAACTCTGCTATCTGGAACAGTTCTTCTGTACCACAGTCTCCAACCTCTGCCATGTGTAACGGTCCTTCTGCACACCAGTCTCCAAACTCTACTTTTCATATCAGTTATTCTGCACCCCAGTCTCCAAACTCTACTCTCTGTAACAGTCCTTCTGAACCTAAGTCTTCAACCTTTGCTCTCTGAAACAGTCCTTCTGCACCCAAGTCTGCAATCTCTGCTCTCTGTAACAGGCCTTCTGCACCCCGCTCTTCAATCTCTGCTCTCTGTAACAGGCCTTTTGAATCCTAGTCTCCAACCTCTTCTTTCTGATGCGATCCTTCTTAACCTCAGTCTCTAACCTCGGCTCTCTGCAACAGTTCTTCTGCACCCCAGTCTCAAACATTCGCTCTCTGTAACAGGTCTTCTGCAACTCAGTCTCCAAAGTCTTCTCTCTGTAACAGTCATTCTGCACCTCAGTCTCCAACTTCATCTCTCTGCAACGGCCCTTCTGCATCCCAGTATCCAACATCTGTTCTCTGCAGCAGTCCTTGTGCAACCCAGGCTACAAAGTCTGCTCACTGTAACAGTCCTTCTGCACCCCAGTCTCCAAACTCTACTTTCCGTATCAGTTATTCTGCACTCCAGTCTAGAACCTATGCTCTCTGTAACAGTCCTTCTGCACATCAGTCTCCAAACTCTGCTCTCCGCAACAGTTCTTCTGCACCCCAGTCGCCAACCTCTGTTCTGTGCAAAAATCCTACTACACACCAGTCTCCAACATCTGCTCTCTGCAATGATCCTTCTGCATCCCAGTCTCCAACGTCTGTTCTCTGCAACAGTCCTTCTGCACACCAGTCACCAACCTCTGCACTCTGCATCAGTTCTTCTGAACCCCAGTTACCAAACTCTGCTCTGTGTAACGACCCTTCTGCACCTGAGTTTCCAAACTCTGCTCTCAACAACGATCCTTATGCACCCCAGTCTCCAAACTCTGCTCTCTGTATCAGTTCGTCTGCACCCAAGTCTCCTAACTCTGCTTTCTGCAACATTTTTCTGCAGCACAGTCTCCAACCTGTGCTCTCTGTTATAGTCCTTCTGCACCCTAGTCTCCAACTTCTGCTCTCTGCAATGATCCTTCTTCTACCCAGTCTCCAAACTCTGCTCTTTGTAAATGACCTTTTGTATCGCAGTATCCAACCTCTACTCTTTGTAACGGTTCATCTGCTTCCCAATTGCCAACCTCTGCTTTCTGTTACAGTCCTTCTGCACCCCAGTCTCCAAACTCTTCTCTCTGCAACGATCCTTCTGCACCTCAGTCTCCATCCTTTGCTCTCTGTAATGGTCCTTCTGAACCCCAGTCTCCAACGTCTGCTCTCTGCAACACTCCTTCTACAAAACAGTCTTTAACTTCTGCTCTCTGCTACAGTCATTCTGCAACCCAGTCTCCAACCTCTGCTCTCTTCAACATTTATTCTGCACCCAGTCTCCAACCTGTGCTCTCTGTAACTATCCTACTGCACCCTGGTCTCCAAACTCTGCTCTCTGTAGCGATCCTTCTGCACTTCTTTCTCCAACCTCTACTGTCTGCAATGATCCTTCTGCTCCCCAGTCTCCAATGTCTGTTCTCTGCAACAGTCCTTCTGACCCCAGTCTCCAGCCTCTGCTCTCTGTAACATCCTTCTGCACCCCAGTTTTCAAACTCTGATCTAGGTGACATTCCTTCTGCACCCTACTCTCCACCCTCTGCTCTTTGTAACAGTACTTCTGTACAGCAGTCTTAATTCTCTGCTCACTGCAACATTTCTTCTGCACCCCAGTCTCCAAACTGTGCTCTCTGTAACTATCTTTCTGACCCTAGTTTTTAACCTCTGCTCTCTGTAACGATCCTTCTGCACCTCAGGTTCCTACCTTTGCTCTCTGCAACGATCCTTCTGCACCACAGTTTCCAACCTCTGCGCTTTGTAACAGTCCTTCTACACCTAGTCTCCAAACTCTTCTCTCTGTACCAATCCTGCTGCACCTCAGTCTCCAACTTCTGCTCACTCTAACAGTTTTTCTGCACCTCAGTCTCCAAACTCTTCTCTCTGTAACAGGCTTACTGCACTTCAGTCTCCAACCTCTGCTCTCTGTAACAGTTCTTCTGCAAGCCAATCTCGAATCTCTGCTCTCTGTAACAGCCTTTCTGCACCCCAGTCTCCAACCTCTTTTCTCTGCAAAGATCCTTCTGAACCTCAGTCTCCAACCTCTGCTCTTTGCAACAGTTCTTCTGCACCCCAGTCTCCAGAATCTGCTCTCTGTAAGATCCTTTTGCATCCCTTTCTCCAAACCTTCCTCTCTTTAACAGTTTTTCTGCACCCCATTATCCAACCTCTGCTCTCTCTAAAAGTTTTTCTGCACCTCAGTCTCCAATCTTTGCTCTCTGTAATGGTCCTTCTGTACCGCAGTCTCCAACCTCATCTCTCTGTATCAATCCTTCTGCACCTCAGTCTCTAACCTCTGCTCTTTGTAAGATCCTTCTGCAACCCATTCTTCAAACACTGCTCTCTGTAACAGTCTTCTGCAACCCAGGCTCCAAACTCTGCTCTCTGTAACAGGCCTTCTGCACCCCAGTCTTAAATCTCTGCTCACTGTAACAGTCCTTCTGCACCCCAGTCTCCAAACTGTGCTCTCTGCAACGATCCTTCTGCACCCCAGTCTCAAAACTCTGCTCTCTGTAACAGTTCTTCTCTACCCCAGGATCCAACATCTGCTCCCTGAAACAATACTTCTGCACCTCAGTCTGAAAACTCGGCTCTCTGCAAAAATTTTTCTGCACCTGAATTTTCAAACTTTGCTCTCTGTAACAGTCCTTCTGAACCTCAGTCTTCAAAATGCTCTGTGTAAGATCCTTCTGCAACCCAGTCTCGAAATTGTGCTATCGTTAACAGTCCTTCTGCAGCCCATTCTCCAAACTCTGCTCTCTGTAACAGGCGTTCTTCACCCTAGTCTCCAATCTCCGCTCTCTGTAACAGGCCTTCTGCACCCCAGTCTCCAACCTCTTCTCTCTTCAACGATCCTTCTTCACCTCAGTCTACAAACTCTGCTCTCTGCATAAGTCCTTCTGCACCCCAATCTCCAACCTCTTCTCTCTGTAACAATCCTTCTGAACCTCAATCTCCAACCTCTGCTCTCTGCAACGGTTCTTCTGCACCCCAGTCTCCACACTCTGTTCTCTGCAAAAGTCCTTCTGCACACCAATCTCCAACCTCTGCTCTCTGCAACAGTCCTTCTGCACCCCAGTCTCCAAATTCTGCTCTCTGCTAAAGTACTTCTGCACCCCAGTCTCCAAAATCTGCTCTCGTATCAGTCAATTTACACCCCAGTAACCAAAATATACTCTGTGTAACAATTCTTCTGCACCCCAGTCTAAAACCTCTGCTCTCTGTAACAGTCCTTATGCACCTCAGTCTCCAACCTTTGCTCTCTGCAACAGTCATTCTGCACCTCTGTCTCCAACCTTATCTCTCTGCAGCGGCTGTTGTGCACCTCAGTATCCAACCTCTTTTCTCCGCAGCTGTCCTTCTGCACCGCAGGCTACAAACTCTGCTCTCTGTTACAGTCCTTCTGCACCCCAGTCTCCCAACTCTACTTTCCATATCAGTTATTCTGCACCCCAGTCTAAAACCTCTGCTTTCCTTAACAGTCCTTCTGCACCTCAGTCTCCAAACTCTGCTCTCTGCAACAGTCCTTCTGCACACCAATTTCTAACCTCTGCTCTCTGCAAACGTCTTATTATACCCCAGTATCCAACATCTTCTTTCTGCAATGATCCTTCCACATCCCAGTCTCCAAACTCTGCTTTCTGTAACAATCCTTCTGTACCTCAGTCTACAACCTCTACTCTCTGTAACAGTCCTTCTGCATCTCAGTCTCCAAATTCTGCTCTCTGCAACAGTCCTTCTGCACCTCAGTCTGAAAACTCTGCTCTCTGTAAGGTGACTTCTTCACCTCAGTTCCCAAACTCTGATCTCTGCAATAGTCATTCTGAACCCCAGTATCCAAACTCTGCTTTCTGTAACAATCTTCTGCACCCCAGTCTCCAACATCTGCTCTTTAAAAAAGTCCGTCTGCACACAAATCTTCAACATCTGCTCTCTGCAACAGTCTTTCTGCACCTCAGTCTAAAAACTCTGCTCTCTGAAACAATCCTTGTGCACCCCAGTCTCCAAACTCTGCACTCTGAAACAGTCCTTCACCACCCCAGTCTCCAACCTCTGCTCTCTGTAACAGTCCTCCTGTAGTGTAGTCTCCAAAATATGCTCTCTGTAAGGGTCCTTCTGCACCCCAGTTTCTAAACTTTGCTTTCTGTATCAGACCATCAGCACCCCAGTCTCCAACCTCTGCTCTCTGTAACAGTCCTTCTGCACCTCAGTCTCCAAACTCTGCTTTCTGCAAAAGTCTTTCTGCACCAAAGTCTAAAACCTCAGCTTCGTGCAACAGTCCTTCCGTACCCTTTCTCCAAACTCTGTTCTCTATAACAGTCCTTCTGCACACCAGTCTCAATACTCTGCTCTCCACAACGATCCTTCTGCACCCTAGTCTCCTTCCTCGACTCTCTGCAACAGTCCTTCTCCACCCCAGTCTCCAACCTCTGATCTCTGTAACAGTCCTCCTGTAGTGCACTCTCAAAAATCTGCTCTATGTAACGGTCCTTCTGCACCCCAGTCTCCAATCTCTGCTCTCTGCAACAGTCCTTATGCACCTCAGTCTGATATCTCTGTTCTCGGCAAGGATTCTTCTGCTCCCCATTATCAAATCTCTTCTCTCTGTAACAGTCCTTCTCACCCCAGTCTCCAAACTCTGCTTACTGTATCAGTCCATCTGCACCAAAATTTCCGAAACCTGCTCTCTGTCAGAGTCTTTCTTCACCTCAGTATACAAACTCTGCTCTCTGCAACAGTCCTTCTGCACTGAAATCTCCAACATCTTCTCTCAGCAACAGACCTTCTGCACCAAATCTTCAACCACACCCGCTGTAACAGTCCATCTGTAACCCAGTCTCCAACCTCTGCTCTCTGCAACAGTCCTTCTGCACCCCAATGTGAACCTGTGCTCTCCGCTCCAGACCTCATACACCTCAGTGTTCAGCCTCTGCTCTTTGCAACAGACCCTCTGCAACCCAGTCTCCAATCTCTGCTCTCCTTAAAAATCCTTCTGCACCTTAATCTCCAACCTCTGCTCTCTGCAATGATCCTTCTGCACCTCAGTTTTCAAAAACTACTCTCTGTAAATGTACTTCTGGACCCCTTGTCCAAACTCTGCTCTCCGTAACAGGCCTTCTGCACCCCAGTCTCCAAACTCTGTTCTTTATAACAATCCTTCTGCACCCCAGTCTCAAAATTTTGCTCTCTACAACGATTCATCTGCACCCTAGTCTCCAATCTCTGCTCTATGTAACAGGCCTTTTGCACCTAAATCTTCCACCTCTACTCTGTGAAACAGTCCTCTTGCAACTCAGTCTCCAACCTCTGCTCTCTGCAACAGTCAATTTGCACCTCAGTCTCCAAACTCAACTCTCTGCATCAATCCTTCTGAACCTCAGTCTCTAAACTCTACTCTCTGTTACAGTCCTTCTGCACCCCGGTCTCAAACCTCTACTCTCTGTAACAATCCTTCTGCAACACAGTCTCCAACCTCTGCTCTCTGCAATGATCCTTTTGCACTGCAGTCTCCAAACTCTGCTCTCTGCAAAAGTTTTTCTGCATCCCAGTCTCCAACCTCTGCTGCCTGTAAAAGTCCTTCTACACCCCAGTATCCGACCTCTTCTATCTGCAACAGTCATTCTGCACCCCAGTCTTCAACATCTGCTCTCTGTACCAATCCTTCTGTAACTCAGTCTCCAACCTCTACTCCCTGTAACAGTCCTTCTGCATTTCAGTTTTCAAACTCTGCTCTCTGCAACAGTCCTTCAAAACCGCTGTCTCAAACTTGTCCCTGCAACAGTCCTTCTACACGCCAGTCTCCAACCTCTGCTATCTGCAACAGTCCTTCTGCACCTTAGTCTCTAAACTCTACTATCTGTAACAGTCCTTCTTCACCTCAGTCTCCAACATCTGCTCTCTTTCAGATCATTCTGAAACCCAGTCTGTAAACTCTGTCCTCTGTAACAGTCCTTCTGCACCCCTTGTCCAACCTCTGTTCTTGTAACAGTCCTTTTGCACGTTAGTCTCAAACCTCTGCTTGTTACAACGATTATTCTACACCCCAGTCTCCAACCTTTGCTCTCTGCAAAAGTCCTTC
This sequence comes from Ictidomys tridecemlineatus, assembly GCF_052094955.1. Taxonomy (NCBI): domain Eukaryota; kingdom Metazoa; phylum Chordata; class Mammalia; order Rodentia; family Sciuridae; genus Ictidomys; species Ictidomys tridecemlineatus. The sequence goes on from NW_027521034.1 coordinate 84,225, forward strand.
TTCACCCCAGTCTCAAATATCTGCTCTCATCAACAGTCGTTCTGCACCTAAGTCTGAATACTCTGTTCACTGCAGCGATCATTCTGCAACCCAGTTTCCAACCTCTTATCTCTGTAACAGTCCTGCTGTTCCACAGTCTCCAAACTCTGCTCTCTGTAAGACCCTTCTGCAACCCTGTCTCCAAATTCTGCTGTCTGTAACAGTCCTTCTGCACCCCAGTCTCCAACCTCTGCTCTGTGTATCAGGCCTTTTGCACCCAATTCTCCAAACTCTGCTCTCTGCAACAGTTTTTCTGCACTGAAGACGCCAAACTCTGCTTTCTGTATCAGTCCATCTGCACCCCAATCTTCAAACTCTGCTCTCTGTAACAGTCCTTCTGCACCTCAGTCTACAAACTCTGCTCTCTGCAACAGTCCTTCTTCAACCCAGTCTCCAACATCTGCTCTCCGCAAAAGTGCTTCTGCACCAAAGTCTCAAAACTCTGTCTCTGTAACAGTCCTACATTAAGGCAGTCTAGAACCTCTACTCTCTGCAACAGTGCTTCTGCACCCAAATCTCAAACCTGTGCTCTCGGCAAAAGTCCTTCTACACCCCATTTCCAGCCTCTGCTCTCTGCAGCAGTCTTTCTGCAACCCAGTCTCCAAACTCCACTCTCTGTAACGATCCTTCTGCACCTCATTCTCCAACCTCTACTCTCTGTAAAAGTACTTCTGCACCCCTTCACCAAACGCTGCTCTCCGTAACAGGCCTTCTGCACCCCACTCTCCGACATCTTTTCTTTATAACAATACTTCTGCACCCCAGTCTCCAACCTCTGCTCTCTACAACTATTTCTCTGCACCCCAGTCTCCAACCACTGCTCTCTGTAACATTCCTTCTGCACCCCAGTCTCCAACATGTGCTCTCTGCAAAATCCTTCTGCACCTCAGTTTGAAAACTCTGTTCTCTGAAACGATCCTTCTGCACCCTAGTCTCCAACCTCTGCTCTCTGTAACAGTCCTGCTGCACCTTGGTCTACAACCTCTGCTCTCTGTAAGATCCTTGTGCAACCTTTTCTAAAAACTCTGCTCTCTGTAACAGTTCTTCTGCACCCCAGTCTCCAACCATTGTTCTCTGTAACAGTCCTTTTGCACCTCAGTCTCAAACCTCTGCTCTCTGCAAAAGTCCTTCTACACCCCATTCTCTAACCTGTATTCTCTGCAACAGTCTTTCTGAACCACAGTCTCCAACCTCTGCTCTCTGCAACAGTCCTTCTGTACCCTAGTCTCCAACTTATGCTCTCTGTAACGGTCCTTATGTACAGCAGTCTACAAAATCTGCTCTCTCTAACGGTCCTTCTGCACCCCAGTCTCCAACCTCTGCTCTCTGTATCTGTATTTCTGCACCCCAGTCTCTAAACTCTTCTCTCTGTAACATTCCTTCTGCACCGCAGTCTCCAACCTCTGCTCTGCGACAGTTCTTCTGCACCCCAGTCTCCAACCTATGCTCTCTACAACAGTTCTTCTGCACCGAGCCTTCAACCTCTGCACTCTGAAACTGTCCTTCTCAACCCCAGTCTCAAACATCAGCTGCTGTAACAGGCCTCCTCTACTGCGGTCTCCAAATTCTGCTCTCTGTAATTTTCCTTATGCACCACAGTCTCCGACCTCTGCTTTCTCTATCAGTCCTTCTGCACCCCAGTCTCCAACCTGTGCTCTCTGTAACAGTCCTTCTGCATCTCAGTCTCCAAACTCTGCTCTCTGCAACATTCCTTCTGCACCCAGTCTCCAAACTCTTCTCCCTCCAACAGTCATTTTACAACCAATCTCCAACATCTGCTATCTGCAGCAGTCTTTCTGCACCCCATTCTCCAACATCTGCTAGTCTGTAACAATCCTTCTGCACCTCAGTGTCAAAACTCTACTCTCTGTAACAGTTGTTCTGCACCGCAGTCTCCAATCTCTGTTCTGTGTAAGATCTTTCTGCAACCCAGTCTCCAAACTCTTTCTTCTGAAACAGTCCATCTGCACTCTTTCTCCAAACTCTCCTCTCTGTAACAGGCCTTCTGCACCCCAGTCTCCAACCTCTTTTCTGTAAAAATCCATCTGCACCCCAGTCTCAAACCTCTGCTCTCTACAACGATCTTTCTTCACCCCAGTCTCTAACGTCTACTCTCTGCAACAGTCCTTCTGCACCCGAGACTCCAACAACTGCTCTCTGCAACAGTCCTTCTGCACCTCAGTCTGAAAACTCTGTGCTCTGCAATGATTTTTTGCACCCCAGTCTCTAAACACTGCTCTCTGTAACAGTCCTGCTGCACCTCAGTCTCCAAACTCTGCTCTCTTTAAGATCCTTCTGTAACCCTATCTCCAAACTCTGCTCTCTGTAACAGTCCTTCTGCACCCCAGTCTTCAACCTTTGCTCTCTGTATCAGACCTTTTGAACCCATATTTACAACCTCTACTCTCTATAAAAGTCCTTCTGAACCTCAGTCTTCTGCTCTCTGCAACAATCTTCTGCACCTCAGTCTCTAAGCTCTGCTCTCTGCAACAATCTTTCTGCACCTCTGTCTCAAAAGTCTGCTCTCTGCAACACTCCTTCTGAACCCCAGTTTACAACCTCTGCTCTCTTTTAGATCCTTCTGCACACCAGTTTCCAAACTCTGTTCTCTACAACATTTCTTTTCCATTCCAGTCTTCAACCTCTTCTTTCTGCAACGATCCTGTAGCACCCCAGTCTCCAAACTCTGTTCTCTACAAAAGTCCTTCTGCTCCCCAGTCTCCAAACTCTGCTCTGTGTAACAGTCCTTCTGTACTGCAATCTCCAACCTCTGCTCTCTGTAATGGTTCTTCTGCACCCCAGTCTCCAAACTCTGTTGTCTGTAACAGGCCTTCTGACCCCAGTCTCCAAACTCTGCTCACTGTAACAGGCCTTCTGCATCCAAGTCTCCAACCCCTTCTCTCTGCAACGATCCTTCTGCACCCCAGTGTCAAAACTCTGTTCCTTGCAACAGTTCGTCTGCATCCCAGTCTCGAACCTCTGCTTTCTATATGATCCTTCTCCACCCCAGTCTCCAAACTCTGCTCTCTGTAAGAGTCCTTCTGCACTTTAGTCTCCAAGCTCTACTCTCTGGAACAGTCAATTTGAACCCCAGTCTCCAACTTCTGCTCTCTGTAAGATCCATCTGAACCCAAGTATCCAACCTCTGCTCTCTGTAACAGTCCTTCTGCACCCCATTCTCCAAACTCTGCTCTCTGCAAGATCCTTCTAGACCCCAGTCTCCAACCTCTGCTCTCTGCAACAGTCCTTCTACACCACAGTCTCCAACCTCTGCACTCTGTAACAGTTTTTCTATACTAAAGTCTCCAAACTCTGGTATCTGTAATGGTTTTTCTGCAATCAAATTTCCAACCTCTGCTTTCTGTAACAGTCCTTCTGCACCTCAGTCTCAAAAGTCTGCTCTCTGTAGCATGCCTTCTGCACCCCAGTCTTCAAAATCTGCTCTCTCCAAAGATCCTTCTGCACCCCAGTCTCCAACCACTGCTCTCTGCAATGATCCTACTGCACCCAAGTCTCCGACCTCTGATCTCTGTGACAGTCCTTCTGCACCTCAGTCTCCAAATTCTGCTCTCTTTGACACCAATATGAACCCCAGTCTCCTAAGTTTCCTCTCTGCAACAGTCCTTCAGCACCACAGTCTTCAAGCTCTGCTTCCTGTAACAGTCCTTCTGCACCCCAGTCTCCAAACTCTGCTCTCTTTCAGATTATTTTTGCACATCAGACTACTAACTCTGCTCTCTGCAACAATCCTTCTGCACTCCAGTCTCCAAACGCTGCTCTCTGCAACCCTTCTTTTGCACTCCAGTCTCAAAACTCTGCTCTCTACAACAGTCCTTCTGCACCCAAGTCTCAAACCTCTGCTCTCTGCAACAGTCCTTCTGGACCTCAGTCTCCAAACTCTGCTCTCTGTAAGATCCTTCTGCACTCCGGTTTCCAAACTCTGCTCTCTGTAACATTCCTTCTCCACCCCAGTCTTTAACCTCTGCTTTCTGCAAGTGTCCTTCGGCACCCCAGTCTCCAAACTCTGTCCTCTGCAACAGTCGTTCTGCTCCCCAGTCTCCAACCTCTACTCTCCGTAACGGTCCTTCAGCACCCCAATCTCCAAACTCTGCTTTCTGTATCAGTTCTTCTGAACCTCAGTATCAAAGCTCTGCACTCTGTATCTATCCTTCTGCACCCCAGTCTCCAACCTGTGCTCTCTGTAACATTCCTAATGCACCCCAGTTTCCAACCTCTCCTTTCTGTAACACTCCTTCTGCACCTCAGTCTCCAACCTGTGCTCTCTGTATCATTCCTTCTGCACCCCAGTGTCCAACATCTTCTCTCTGTAACAGTTTTTTTATACCGCAGTCTACAAACTCTTATAACGGTCCTTCTGCACTCCAATTTCCAACCTCTGCTTTCTGTAACAATCCTTCTGCACCTCAGTCTCCAAACTGTGCTCTCTGTAACAGTCCTTCTGTACCCCAGTCTCCAACCACTGCTCTCTGTAACAGTCCACCTGCAACTCAGTCTCCAGCATCTCCTGTAACAGGCCTTCTTCACGTCAGTCTCCAAACTCTTCTCTCTGTAGCAGGCCTTCTGGACACCAGTCTCCAAAATCTGCTCTCTGCAACGATCCTTCTGCACCCCAGTCTCCAAACTCTGTTATCTGCAACAACCTTCTGCACCCCAGTCTGCAAACTCTGCTCTCTGCAACGATCTTTCTGGACCCCAGTCTCCAAGTCTGCTCTCTGCAACAGTCCTTCTGCACAACAGTCTCCAACCTGTGCTCTCTGTAAGAACTTTCTGCACTCCAGTTTCCAAACTCTGCTCTCTAACATTCCTTCTAGACACCAGTCGCCAACCTCTGCTTTCTTCAAGGGTCTTGCGGCACCCCTGTCTCCAAACTCTGTTCTCTGCAACAGTCTTTCTGCTCCCCAGTCTCCAGTATCTGCTCTCTGTAACAATCCTTCTGTACCGCAGTCACCAAACTCTTCTCTCTGTAACGGTCCTTCTGCACCCGAGTCTCCAACCTCTGCTTTCTGTATCAGTCCTTCTGAACCCCAGTCTCCAATCTATGCTCTTTGTATCAGTCCTTCAACACCTCAATCTACAACCTCGGCACTCTGTAACAGTACTTCTGCACATCAGTCTGAAACCTCTGCTCTCTATGATCCTTCTGCACCCCAGTTTTCAACCACTGCTCTCTGTAACAGTCCACCTGCACCTTAGTATTCAACCTTTACTCTCAGTAAGATCCTTCAGCAACCCAGTTAACACTCTGCTCTCTGTAACTGTCCTTCTGAACCCCAGTCTCCAACCTCTCCTCTGTAACAGGACTTCTGTACCCCAGTCTCGAAACTCTGCTCTCTGCAACGATCCTTCTGCACCCCAGTATTTAAACTCTGCTCCCTGCAATGATCCTACTGCACCCCAGTCTCCAAACTCTGATCTTCAGAACAGTTTTTCTGCACCTCAGTCTACAAATTCTGCTCTCTGTAGGATCCTTCTGCACCGCTGTCTCCAACCTCTAATCTCTACAATAGTCCTTTGGCACCCTAGTTACCAACATCTGCTCTCTTTTACAGTCCTTCTGCACACCCGTCTCCAAACTCTGCTCTCTGTAACAGTTCTCCTGTACTGCAGAATCCAAACTCTGCTCTCTGTAATGGCCTTTCTGTACCCCAGACACCAATATCTGCTTTCTGTATTAGTCCTTCTGCACCCCAGTCTCTAACATCTGCTCTCTATAACAGTCCTTCTGCACCTCAGTTTCCAACCTCTGCTCTCTGCAAAAGTCCTTCTACATCGCAGTCTAAAATCTCTATTCTCTGTAACAGTCCTTCTGCACCCCAGTCTCCAACCTCTGCTCTTTTCAAGGGTCCTTCTGCACCTCAGTCTCCAACCTCTACTCTCCATAACAGTGCTTCTTCACCTCAGTCTCAAATCTCTGCTCTCATTAAGATCCTTCTGCAAACCAGTCTCAAAACTCTTCTCTCTGTAACAGTCCTTAATCACCCCAGCCTCCAAACTCTGCTCTTTGTAACAGGCCTTATGCACCCCAGTCTTTAACCTCTGCCCTCTGTAATGGTCCTTCTGCACCCCAGTCTCCAACATCTGCTTTCTTTATCAGTCCTTCTGCATCTCAGTCTCCAACGTCTGCTTTCTGCCACAGTCCTTCTGCACCCAAGTCTCTAACCTCTGCTCTCTGCAACATTCCTTTTGCACCCCAGGCTCCAATCTCTGCTCTCTGTAATGATCCTTCTGCACCCCAGTCTCGAACCTCTTCTCTCCGCAACGATCCTCCTGCACATCAATCTCCAACCTCTGCTCTCTGCAAAGATCCTTTGGCACCCCAGTCTCAAAACTCTGCTCGTTGCAACAGTCCTTGTGAACCCCAGTCTCCAACATCTGCTCTCCGCAACAGTTCTTCTGTACCTCAGTCTGAAAACTCTGCTCTCTGCAATAGTCCATCTTCACCCCTGTCTCCAACCTCCACTCTCTGTTACAGCTCTTCTGTACCTCAGTCTCCAATCTCTGCTCTCTGCAACAGTCCTTCTGCACCCCAGTCTCCATCCTCTGCTCTCTGCAACAGTCCTTCTGCACCCGAGTCTCCAACATCTGCTATATGCAACAGTCATTCTCCACCCAAGTCTCCAAACTCTGCTCTCTGTAAGGGTACTTCTGCACCCGAATCTCCAACCTTTGCTTTCTTTATCAGTCCTTCTCAACCCCGGTCTCCAAACTCTGCTCTGTGTAACTGTCCTTATTCACCTTAGTCTCCAATGCCTGCTCTCTACTACAGGCCTTCTGGAACCCAGTCTCCATCATCTACTCTCTGCAACATTCCTTCTACACCCCAGTCTCCAACCTCTGCTCTCTGTAACAGTCCTTCTGTACTGGAGACTCCAACATCTGCTCTCTGTAATAGTCCTCCTGTACCCCAGTATTAAACCTCTGCTTTCTATATCATTCCTTCTGCACCCCTGTCTCAATCGTCTACTCTCTATAACAGTCCTTCTGCACCTCAGTCTCCAACCTCTGCTCTTTGCAAGAGTTCCTTCTGCACCCAAATCTCCAACTTTTGATCTATGCAAAAGTACTTCTGCACCCCAGTATCGAACCTCTGCTCTCTGTAAGTTCCTTCTGCAACCCAGTCTCCAAACTCTTCTCTCTGTAACAGTCCTTAATCACCCCAGCCTCCAAACTCTGCTCTCTGTAACAGGCCTTCTGCACCCCAGTATCCAAACTCTGCTCTCTGTAACAGGCCTTCTGCACCCCAGTCTCCAACCTCTGCTCTCTTTATCAGTCAATCTGCACGCCAGTCTCCAACGTCTGTTCTCTGCAATGATCCTTCTGCACCCCAGTCTCCAAACTCTGTTCGCTGCAACAGTCCTTGTACAATCAAGTCTACAACATCTGCTCTCTGCAAAATTTCTTCTGTACCTCAGTCTGAAAACTCTGCTCTCTGCAATAATCTTTCTGCACCCCAGTCTCCAAACTCTGCTCTCTGAAACTGTCCTACAGCACCTCAATCGCCAACGTCTGATTTAAGCAACAGTCCTTCTACACCTCAGTCTCAAACCTCTGCTCTCTGCAACATTCCTTCTACATTCCAGTATCAAACCATTGCTCTCTGTAAAAGTCCGTCTGCACCCCAGTCTCCAACCTCTGCTTTCTGTAAAGATCCTTCTGTACCCCAGTCTCGAACCTTCGCTCTTTGTAACAGTCCTTCTGCACCTCAATCTCCAAACTCTATTTTCTGTAAGATACTTCTGAAACCCAGTCTCCAACATCTCCTCTCTGTGAGAGTCTTTCTGCACCCGAGTCTCCAAATTCTACTCTCTGCAGCAGTCCTTCTTAATCACAGTCTCCAACCTCTGCTCGCTGTAATATGCTTCTGTACCCCAGTCTTCGAACTCTACTCTCTGTTACAATCATTCTGCACCTCAGTCTCCCACCTCTGCTCTCTGCAATGGTCCTTCTGCAACCAGTCTTAAACCTCTGTTTTGCAACAGTTTCAGCTCCCCAGTATAAAATCTCTGCTCTGTAAAAGTACTTTTGTACCCCAGTCTACAATCTCTGCTCTTTGTAACGGTCCTTCTGCACCCCAGTCTCCACCCTCTGATTTGTATATCAGTCCTGCACCACAGTATCAAACCTCTGCTCTCTGTAACAGTACTTCTGCACCTCAGTCTCTATCCTCTCCTCTCTGCAACAGTCCTTCTTCAACCAAGTCTCCAGCCTCTGCTCTCTGCAACAATCCTTCTGCACCCCAGTCTCCCGCCTCTGCTCTCTGTAAGATTCTTCTGCACCCTAGTCTCCAACCTCTGCTATCTTTAATGGTCCTTCGGCACCTCAGTCGCCAACCTCTGTTCCCTGCAAAAGTCCTTCTTCACCCCAGTCTCATAACTCTTCTCTCTGTAACAGTTCTTCTGCACCGCAGTCTCCAACCTCTGCTCTCTTTAATGGTCCTTCAGCACCCCAGTCTCAAAACTCTGCTTTCTGTATCAGTCCTTCTGCACCTCAGTCTCCAACCGCTGCTGTATTTAACAGTCCTTCTGCACCTCAGTCTTCAACCTATGCTATCTGCAATTGTCCTTCTGCATCTCAGTCTTAAAACTCAACACTCTGTAACAGTCCTTCTGCATCTCAGTCTTCAAACTCTACTCTCTGTAAGATCCTTTTGCAAACCAATCTCCAATCTCTGCTCTCTGTAACAGTATTTCTGCACCCCTTCTTCAAACTCTGCTCTCTTTAACAGGCTTTCTGCACATAGTATCCAACATTTACTCTATGGAACAGTCCATCTGCACAGAAGTCTCCAACCTCTGCTCTCTGCATCAGTCATTATGAACCCCAGTCTCCAACATCTGCTCTCTACATTAGTCCTTCTGCACCTCAGTCTGAATACTCTGCTCTCTGCCACGATCCTTCTGCACCCCAGTCTCAAACCACTGTTCTCTGCAACAGTCCTTCTGCACCCAAGTCTCCAAACTCTGCTCTCTGTTACAGTCCTTCTGCACCCCAGTCTCCAAACACTGCTTACTGCATCAGTCTTTCTGCACCACAGTCTCCAACCTCTGCTCTCTGTTACAGTCCTTCTGCAACTAAGTCTCCAACCTCTGCTCTATGCAACAGTCTTTCTGCAACCCAGTCTCCAACCTCTGCTTTCTGCAACAATCATTCTGCACCCCAGTCTCCAACATCTGTTTCTGTATCAGTCCTGCACCACAGTCTCTAATATATGCTCTCTGTAACAGTCCTTCTTCACCTCAGTCTCCAACCTCTGCTCTCTGCAACAGTCCTTCTGCACCCAGTCTCCAACCTCTGCTCTCTGCAGTAATCCTTCTGCACCCCAGTCTCCAACGTCTGCTCTCTGCCATTTCAGACTCCAAACTCTTCTCACTGTAAGATCCTTCTGCATTCCAGACTCCAAACTCTACTCAATGTAAGATCCTTCTGCACCCCAGTCTCCAACCTCTACTCTCTTCAAAGTTCCTTCTGCACCCCAGTCTCCAACCTCTGTTCTCTGCATCTGTCCTTCTGCGCCACAGTCTCCAACATCTACTCTCTGCAACAGTTCTTCTCCACACCAGTCTCCAACCTCTGTTCTCTGTAACAGTCCTTCTGTACTGCAGTCTCCAACCACTGCTCTCTGTAAGGGTCCTTCTGCACCCGAGTCTCCTAACACTGTTCTGTGTAACTGTCCTTCTGCACCTTAGTCTCCAACCTCTGCTCTCTGCTACAGTCATTCTACACGCCAGTCTAAAACCTCTGCTCTCTGCAATAGTCCTTCTGCACCCCAGTCTCCAACCTCTGCTCTCTGTATCAATCCTTCTGCACATCAGTCTCCAAACTCTACTCTTTATAACAGTGCTTGTGCACCTCAGTCTCCAACCTCTGCTCTTTGAAATATTCTTCTGCAACCAAGTCTCCAGACTCTGCTCTCCGTAACAGTCCTCATGCACCCCATTCTCCAAACTCTGCTCTTTGTACCAGGCTTTCTTCACCCCAGTTTCCAACATCTGCTCTCTGTATCTGTCCTTCTGCACCCCAGTCTTCAACCTCTGCTCTCTGCAACAATATTTCTGCATCCTGTCTTCAACCTCTGCTCTCTGTAAGATCCTTCTGCAACCCAGTCTTCCAACTCTGCTCTCTGTAACAGGCCTTCTGCACCCCAGTCTCCAAACTCTTCTCTCTGCAACGATCATTCTACACCTCAGTCTCCAACATCTGCTCTCTGTAATATCCTTCTGCAACCCAGTTTCCCAACTCTGCCCTCTCTAACAGTCCTTCTGCACACCTTCTCCCTACTCTCCTCTTTGTAACAGGCCTTTTGCACCCCAGTCTCCAAAGTCTCTTCTCTATAAGAAGCCTTTTAATACCCAGTCTTCAACCTCTGCTCTCTGCAACAGTCCTTCTGCACACCAGTCTACAACCTGTGGTCTCTGCAACAGTCCTTCTTCACCTCAGTCTTAAAACGCTGTTCTCTGCTACGATCCATTTGTACCGCACTCCTACCTCTACTCTCTGTAACAGTCCTTCTGCACCTTGGTCCCCCAAATCTGCTCTCTGTTAAATCCTTCTTCAACCCAGTCTCCAAACTCTGTGATCTATAACAGTCATTCTATGGCCCTTCTCCACACTCTGCTCTTTGTAACAGGCCTTCTGAACCCCAGTCTCCAACCTCTGCTCTCTGTAACAGTCTTTTTGCACCTCAGTCTCCAACCTCTGCTCTCTGCAACGATCCTTCTGCACCCCAGTCTCCAACATCTCCTCTCCTCAACAGTTCTTCTGCACCTCAGTCTCCAAATTCTGCTCTCTGCAACAGTCCTTCTACACCTTCTTCTCTGTGTAACAGTCCTTCTGCACCCCAGTCTCCAACCTCTGCTCTTTGTAACAATCCTTCTGCACCCCAGTCTCCAACCACTGCTCTCCGTAACAGTCTTTCTGAACTATATTCTCCAACCTCTGCTCTCTGTTACAGTCTTTCTATACCTCAGTCTCCAACCTCTGCTCTCTGTAACGGTCCCTCTACCCCAATTTTCAACCTCTGCATTCTGTAACAGTCCTTCAGCACCTCAGTCACCAAACTCTGCTCTCTGTAACACTCCTGATGCACCTCAGTCTCCAACCTCTGCTCTATGTTACAGTCCTTCTGCACCTTAGTCTGAAACCTCTGCTCTCTGCTCGATCCTTCTGAACCCCAGTCTCCAATCACTGCTCTATGTAATATTCATCCTGCCCCACAGTCACCAACCACTGCTCTCTGTAAGATCCTTCTGCAACCCAGCCTCAAAACTTTTCTCTCTATAACAATCCTTGTGACACCAAGTCTCCAACCTCTTCTCTCTGTTGCAGGCCTTATGAACCCCAGTCTCCAAACTCTGCTCTCTTAAACAGTTCTTCTGCACGCCAGTCTGCAACCTCTGCTTTCTGTAATGGTCCTTCTGCACCCCAGTCTCACACCTCTGCTTTCTGTATCATAATTATTCACCCGAGTCTCCAAAGTCTGCTCTGTGTAACAGTCCTTCTGCATCTCAGTCTCCAACCTCTGCTCTCTTCAACAGTCCTTCTGGACCCCAGTCTCCCACCTCTGCTTTCTGCAACATTCCTTCTGCACCCCAGTCTCCAACCTGTGCTCTCTGTAACAGTCCTTCTGCACCGCAGTCTCCCACCTCTTCTCTCTGTAATGATCCTTCTGCAGCCCAGTCTGCACCTCGGCTGTCTTATATGATTCTTCTGCAACTCAGTATCCATCTTCTGTTCTCTTCAATGATCCTTTTGCCCCCCAGTCTCTAACCTCTACTCTCTGTAACTATTTTTCTGCACCTCCGTCTCCAACCTCTGCTCTCTGCAACCGTCTTTCTGCACCCCTGTCTCCAACCTCTGCTCTCTGCAACGATCCTTCAGCACCCCAGTCTCAAACCTCTGTTTTCTGTGTAAGTCCTTCTGAACCACGGTTTCCAACCTGTGCTCTCTGTAACGGTCCTTCTGCACCCCAGTCTCAACCTATGCTTTCTGTATCAGTAATTCTGCACCCCAGTCTCAAAACTGTGCTCTCTGTAACATTCTTTCTGCACCTCAGTCTCCAACCTCTTATCTCTGCGACAGTTCTTCTACACCCCAGTCTCCAAAAGCTGCTCTATGCAACACTTCTTCTGAACCCCAGTCTCAAACATCTGCACTGAAACAATTCGTCTATAAACCATTCTCCAAAATCTGCTCTCTGAAACAGTCCTCTTGTGTTGCAGTCTCCGAACTCTACTCTCTGCAAAGGTCCTTCCAAAGCCTAATCTCCAATCTCTGCTTTCTGTATCAGTCCTTCTGAACCCCAGTCTCCAACCTCTGCTCTCTGTAACAATCCTTCTGCACCTCAGTCTCCAAACTCTGCTCTCTGCAACAGTTATTCTGCACCCCAGTCTCCAACCTCTGTAATTTCCAAGAGTCCTCTGCACCTCAGTCTGAAAACTCGGTTCTCTGCAACGATCCTTCTGGACCTCAGTCTCCAAACTCTGCTCTCTGTAGCAGTCCTGTTCCACCTCAGTCTCTAACCTCTGCTCTCTGTAAGATCCTTCTGCAACCCTGTCTCCATACTCTGCTCTTTGTAACAGTACTTCTTCACCTGAGTCTCCAAACTTTGCTCTCTGTAACAATCCTTCTGCACCTCAGTCTCCAACATCAGCTCTCTGAAACGGTCCTTCTGCACCCCAGTCTCCAACATCTGTTGTCTACTGGGGTACTTCAGCATGTCAGTCTCCAACCTCTCCTCCCTGCAAAATCCTTCTGCACCCCAGTCTCCAACCATTGCTCTCGGTAACATTTTTTTCTGCACCTCAGTCTCCAAACTCTGCTCAATGTAAGATCCTTCTGACACCCAGTCTCCAAACACTGCTCTCTGTAACAGTCCTTCTGCACCCCAGTCTCCAACCTCTGCTCTCTGCAACGATCCTTATGCACCCCAGTCTCAAAATCTGCTCTCTGTAACGGTCCTTCAGCACCCCAGTCTCAAACCTCTGTTTTCTGTTGTAAGTCCTTCTGAACCACGGTTTCCAACCTGTGCTCTCTGTAACGGTCCTTCTGCACCCCAGTCTCAACCTATGCTTTCTGTATCAGTAATTCTGCACCCCAGTCTCAAAACTGTGCTCTCTGTAACATTCTTTCTGCACCTCAGTCTCCAACCTCTTATCTCTGCGACAGTTCTTCTACACCCCAGTCTCCAAAAGCTGCTCTATGCAACACTTCTTCTGAACCCCAGTCTCAAACATCTGCACTGAAACAATTCGTCTATAAACCATTCTCCAAAATCTGCTCTCTGAAACAGTCCTCTTGTGTTGCAGTCTCCGAACTCTACTCTCTGCAAAGGTCCTTCCAAAGCCTAATCTCCAATCTCTGCTTTCTGTATCAGTCCTTCTGAACCCCAGTCTCCAACCTCTGCTCTCTGTAACAGTCTTTCTGCATCTCAGTCTCCTACCTCTGCTCTCTGCAACAGTTCTTCTGCACACCAGTCTTCAACATTTGCACTCTAAAACAGTTCTTCTCCACTCCAGTCTCCAGACTCTGCTCTCCGTAAAAGTCCTCCTGTATTGCAGTCTCCAAATTCTGCTCTCTGTAATGGTCCTTCTGCACCTCAGTCTCCAACCTCTGCTTTCTGTATCAGTCCTTCTGCACCCAGTCTCCAACCTCTGCTATCTGAAACAGTCCTTCTACACCTCAGTCTCCAACTTCTATTCACTGGAATAGTCTTTCTGCACCCAAGTCTCCAACACCTGCTCGCTGCAACAGTCCTTCTTCACTCCAGTTTCCAAACTCTTCTATCTGCAACAGTCCTCCTGCACCCCAGTCTCCAAACTCTGCTCTCTGCAACAGTCCTTCTACACCCCAGTCTCCAACCTCTGCTTTCTGTATCACTCCTTCTGCACCACAGTTTTCAAACTCTGCTCGCTGTAACAGTCTTTTTGCACCTCACTCTGCAACTTCTGCTCTCTGCAAAAAATTCCTCTGCACCCCAGTCTTCAACCTCTGCTCTCTGTAACAGTCCTTCTGTACTGCAGTGTCCAATCTCTTCTCTCTGTAACAGTCCTTCTGCACCCGAGTCTCCAAACTCTGCGTTATGTATCAGTAATTCTGGACAACAGTCTCCAACCTCTGCTCTCTGTAACAGTCCTTCTGCATCTCAGACTCAAATCTCTGTTCTCTGCAAAAGTACTTCTGCGTCTCTATCTTCAACCTCTGCTCTTTGCAACAGTCCTCTGCTCCTCAGTTTCCAAACTCTGCTCTCTGTAGGATCCTTGTGAAACCCAGTCTCCAACCTCTGCTTTCTGCAATGGTCCTTCTGCACGTCAGACTCCAACCTCTGTTCTCTGAAACAGTCCTTCTACACCCAGTCTCCATAATCTGCTCGCACCAACGATCTTTCTGCACCCAAGTCTCCAACATCTGCTCTCTGGCAACTGTCGTTCTCTACCACAGTCTCAAACCTCTGGTCTCTGCAACAGTCCATCTGCACCCCAGTCTCCAACCTCAGCTTTCTGTATCAGTCCTTCTGCGCACCAATCTACAACCTCTGCTCTCTTAACAGTCCTTCTTCACTTCAGTCTCTAAATTCAGCTTTCTGCAACCTTCCTTCTGTACCCCAGTCTCCAACTCTGCTCTCTAAAACGATTCTTCTGCACCCTAGTCTCAAACATCTTCTCGCTGCAGCGATCTTTCTGAAACCCAGTCTCCAAAATCTTCTCTCTGCAACAGTTCTTCAGTACCTAAGTCTGAAAACTCTGCTCTCTGCAATAATCCTTCTGCACCCTATTCTCCAACCTCTGCTCTCTTTAACAGTCGTTTTGTACCTCAGTCTCCAACCTCTGCTCTATGCAACAGTCCTTCTGCACCCCAGGCTCCAACGTCTGCTCTCTGCAACAGTAATTCTAAACCCCAGTATCCAAACTCTGCTCTCTCAACAGTCCTTCTACACCCCAGTCTCCATAATCTGATAACCCCAACGATCCTTCAGCATCCCAGTCTCCAACATCTGGTCTCTACATCAGTTCTTTTTAACCCCAGTCTCCAACCTCTGCTCTTAGTAACAGTCCTTCTGTACCGCAGTCTCCATCCGCTATTCTCTGTAAGGGTCCTTATGCACCTCAGTATCCAACCTCTGCTTTCTGTATCAGTCATTTTGCACCACAGTCTCAAAACTCTTCCCTCTATAACAGTCCTTCTGCAACTCAGTCCGCAACCTCTGATCTCTTCAAAAGTCCTTCTGCATCCCAGTCTCCATCCTCTGCTCTCTGCAAAAGTCCTTTTGCACCCCAGTCTCCAATATTTGCTCTCTGCAACAGTCCTTCTCCACCCCAGTCTCCAAAGTCTGCTCTCTGGAACAATCCTTCTGTACTGCATTCTCCAACCTCTGCTCTGTGTAAGGGTACTTCTACACCCGAGTCTCCAAACTCTGCTTTCTGTATCAGTCCTTCTGCACCCCAGTCTCCAACCTGTGCTCTGTGTAAATTTCCCTCTGCACCTTAGTCTCCAACCTCTGCTCTCTGCTACAGTCCTTCTAGACCCCAGTCTCCAAACTCTGCTCTCTGTAACAATCCTTCTGCACCTCAGTCTCGAAACTCAGTCTCTACAACGGTCCTTCTGCATCTGAGTCTCCAACTTCTGCTCTGTATCAGTCCTGTACTCGTGTCTCCCACATATGCTCTCTGTAACAGTCCTTCTTCACCTCAATCTTCAAACTCTGCTCTGTGTAACAGTCCTTCTGCACCCCAGTGTCCAACATCTGCTCTCTGCCATGGTCCTTCTGCATCCCAGTCTCTAAACTCTGCAGTCCTTGTGCACGCCAGTCTTCGACCTCTGCTCTCTGTAATTGTCATTCTACACCCCATTCTTTCACCTCAGCTTTCTGTATCATAATTCTTCACGCCAGTCTCCAACGTCTTCTCTGTGTAACAGTCCTTCTGCATCTCAGTCTCCAAATTTTGCTCTCTTCAACAGTCCTTCTGCACCCCACTCTCCAACCTCTGCTTTCTCCAACATTTCTTCTGCACCCCAGTCTCCAACCTGTGCTCTCTGTAACAGTCTTTGTGAACACCAGTCTCCCACTTCTGCTCTCTATAACGATTCTTCTGCAGCCCAGTCTCCACCTATGCTCTCTGCAACGATTCTTCTGCAACTCAGTCTACATACTCTGCTCTCTGTAACAATCCTTCTGCACACCAGGATCCAACATTTGCTCTCTGCAACATTTCTTCTACACCCAGGTCTCCAAACTGTGCTCTCTGTAACTGTTTTTCTGCACCTCAGTCTGAAAACGCTGCTCTCTGCAACAATCCTTCTGCACCCCAGTCTGTAACCTCTGCTCTTGTAACACTCCTTCTGCACCTCTGTCCCCAAAAGGCTCTCTGTAAAATCATTCTGCAACCCTGTCTCGAAACTGTGCTATCTGTAACAGTCCTTCTGCAACCCAGTCTCCAACCTCTGCTCTCTGCAACAGTCCTACTGCACCCCAGTCTCTAACCTCTCCTCTCTGTAAGATCTTTCTGCACCACAGTCTCTAACCTCTTCTCTCTGTAACAGTCCTTTTGTACCCTAGTCTCCAAACTCTGCTCTCTGCAACAGTCCTTCTGCACCCAGGTCTCCAACATCTACGCTCTGTAAGATTCATCTGCACCGCAGTCTACAAACTCTGCTCTCTGTAACAGTCCTTCTGCACCCCGGTATCTAACCTCTGCTCTTTACAACAGTCTTACTGCAACACAGTCTCCAGCCTCTACTCTCTGTAAGGTTCTTCTGCACGGCAGTCTCCAAATTCTGTTCTCTGAAACAGTCATTCTGAACCCCGGTATTCAACCTGTGCTCTGTGTAACAGTCTTTCTGTACTGCAGTCTCCAAACTCTACTGTTTGTAATGGTCCTTCTGCACCCCAGACTCCAACCTCTGCTCCCTGTATCAGTCCTTCTGCACCTATATCTCCAACCTCTACTCTCTGCAACAGTCTTTCTGCACCCCTGTCTCCAACCTTTGCTCTCTGCAACATTTCTTCTACGCTCAGATCTCCAAACTGTGCTATCTGTAACTGTCATTCTGCACCCCAGTCTCCAACCCCTGCTCTCTATAACAGTCCTTCTGTAACTCAGTCACAAACATCTGCTCTCTGTAACAGCCCTTCTGCACCCCAGTCTCCAAACTCTGCTCTCTGTAACAGTTCTTCTTCACCCCAGTGTCGAACCTCTGCTCTCTTTAACAGTCCTTCTGCACCCGAGTCTCCAAACTCTGCTCTCTGTAACAATCCTTCTGCACCCCAGTCTCCAGCCTCTGCTCTATGTGCAGTTCTTCTGCACCACAATCTCCAACCTCTGCTCTCTGTAACGGAACTTCTACAACCCAGTCTCAAACATCTGCTCTCTGCAACAATCCTTCTTCTACCCTTTCTCCAATCTCTGCTCTCTTTAACAGTCATTTTGTATCACAGTCTTCAACCTCTTCTCTTTGTAATGGTCTTTCTGCTAACCAAATGCCAAACTATGGTTTCTGTAACAGTCTTTCTAAACCTCAGACTCCTAACTCTGCTCTCTGTAAAAGTCCTTCTGCACCTCATTCTGAAACCTCTGCTCTCTGGAACCATCCTTCTGCACCCCAGTCTTCAACCAGTGCTCTCTGTAAAAGTTCTTCTGAACCTCAGTCTCCAACTTCTGCTTTGTGCAGCAGTCCTTCTGCACCGCAGTCTCAAACCTCTGCTCTCTTCAACAGTCCTTCTATACTTCAGTCTCCAACCTCTGCACTCTGCAATGATCCTTCTGCACCACAATCTCCAATATCTGTTCTCTGCAACAGTCTTTCTGACTCCAGTCTCCAGCCTCTGCTCTCTGTAAGATCCTTCTGCACCCCAGGTTGCAAACTCTGCTCTTTTTTACATTCCTTCTGAACCCCAGTCTCCAGCCTCTGCTATTTGTAAAAGTACTTCTGTACCACAGTCTCCAATCTCTGCTCACTGCAACATTTCCACTCCACACCACTCTCCAAACTGTGCTCTCTGTAACTGTCTTTCTGACCCCAGTCTCCAACCTCTGCTCTGTAATGATCCTTCTGCACCTCAGTCTTCAAACTCTGCTCTCTGCAACGATCCTTCTGAACCTCAGTTTTCAACCTCTGCTCTCTGCAACGATCCTTCTGCACCCCAGTTTCCAACCTCTGCTGTCAGTAACAGTCCTTCTACACCTGTGTCTCCAACCTCTCCTCTCTATACCAATCCTTCTGCACCTGAGTCTCCAACGTCTGCTCTCTTTAACAGTCCTTCTGCACCTCAGTCTCCAACCTCTACTCTCTGTAACAATCCTTCTGCACACCAGTCTCCAACCTCTGCTCTCTGAAACGATCCTTCTTAACCCCAGTCTCCAATGTCTGCTCTCTGCAACAGTCATTCTGCACTTCAGTGGGAAAACTCTGCTGTATGCAACGAACCTTCTGCACCTCAGTCTCCGAACTCTGCTCTCTGTAAGATCCTTCTGCAACCCAGTCTTTAAACTCTGCACTCGGTAATCGTCCTTATGCACAACAGTCTCCAACCTCTGCTCTCTGCAAAAAAACTTCTGAAACCCAGTCTCCAACCACTGCTCTCTGTAATAGGCCATCTGCACCCCAGTCTTCAAACACTTCTCTCTGCAAGGGTTCTTCTTCACACCAGTCTCCAACCTCTGCTCTCTGCAACAGTCCTCTTGCACCACAGTCTCCAAAATCTGCTCTCTGTAAGATCCATCTGAAACCCAGTCTCCAACCTCTGCTCTCTGTAACAGTCCTTCTGCACCCCAGTCTCCAACCTCTGCTCTCTGTAACAGTTTTTCTGCACCCCACTCTCCAACCTCTTCTCTCTGTCCTTCTGCACGACAGTCTCCAAACGCTGCTCTCTGCAACGATATTTCTGCACCCCAGTCTCCAACCACTGCTATCTGCAATGATCCTACTGCACCCCAGTCTGCAACATCTGCTCTCTGCAACACTCATTCTAACTCCAGTCCAAACTCTGCTCTCTCAAACTATCCGTCTGGACCCCAGGCTCCAACGTGTGCTCTCTGCAACAGTCTTTCTGAACCACAGTCTCCAAACTCTGCTCTCTGTAACATCTTTCTGCACGCCAGTTTCCAAAATCTGCTCTCTCTAACATTCCTTCTCCACCACAGTCTGTAACCTCTGCTTTTTTTGAGCGTCCTTCGACACCTCAGTATCCAACCTCTGCTCTCGGAAACAGTCCTATTCCGCAGTCTCCAAACTCTGCTCTCTTTAACGATCCTTCTGCACCCCAATTTCCAAACTCTGCTTCCTGTAACAGTCCTTCTGCACATGAGTCTCCAAACTCTGCTCTCTGTAACAATCTTTCTGAACCCCTGTCTGCAAACTCTGCTCTCTGTAATATTCTTCTGAAACCCAGTCTCCTAACTCTGCTCTCTGTAACAGTCCTTCTACACCTCAGACTCCAACCTATGCTCTCTGTAACAGTCCTTCTGCACCAAAGTCTTCAACCTCTGCTCTCTGTAACAATCTTTCTGAACCCCTGTCTGCAAACTCTGCTCTCTGTAATATTCTTCTGAAACCCAGTCTCCTAACTCTGCTCTCTGTAACAGTGCTTCTGCACACCGGTCTCTAACCTCTGCTCTCATCAAAGATCCTTCCTTACCAAAGTCTCCAACCTCTGCTCTCTGCAACAGTCCTTCTGCATCCCAGTCTTCAGTATCTGCTCTCTGTATCAGTCCTTTTGCAACTCACTCTGAAATCTGTGCTCTCTGCAATGATCCTTCTGCACCTCAGTCTCCTAACTCTGCTCTTTGTAAAACCCTTCTGCAACCGAGTCTCCAGACTCTGCTCTTGGCAACAGTGCTTCTGCACCCTAGTCTCGAACCTCTGCTCTCTGTAAGATCCTTATGCACTCTAGTCTCCAACCTCTGTTCTCTGTAACAATCCTTCTGAACCCCAGTCTCCAACATCTGCTCTCTGCAACAGTTCTTCTGCACCTCAGTCTGAAAACTCTGCTCTCTTCAATGAGCGTTATGCATCCCAGTCTCCTACCTCTACTCTCTGTAACAGTCCTTCTGAACCTCAGTATCCCAACTCTGTTCTCTTTAACATCCTTCTGCAACCCAGTCTCCAAACTCTGCTCTCTGTAACAGGCCTTCTGCATCCCAGTCTCCAAACTCTTCTCTCTGCAATGATTCTTCTCCACCCCAGTCTCCAACATCTGCTCTCTGCAACAGTTCATTTGCACCCCAGTTTCCAAACTCTTCTATTTGTAACAGTCCTTCTGCACCTCAGTCTCCAAACTCTGCTCTCTTTAATAGTCTTTCTGCACCCCAGTCTAAAACATCTACTCTCTGCAACAGTCCTTCTGCACCCCAGTCTCCAAACTCTGCTATCTGCAACGCTCCTTCTAGACCCCAGTTTCCAACATCTGCTCTCTTCAACAGTCCTTCTGCACCATAGTCTGGAACCTATGCTTTTTGTAAGATGCTTGTGCACTCCACATTCCATACTCTGCACTCTGTAATATTCCTTCTCCACCCCAGTCTCCAAACTCTGTCCTCTGCGACAGTCCTTCTGCTCCCCAGTCTCCAACATCTCGTCCTTCTGTATCGCAGTCTCAAACCTGTGCTCTTTGTAACGGTCCTTCTACACCCCAGTTTCCAAACTCTGCTTTCTATATCAGTTTGTCGGAACCCAAACTCCAACCGCTGTTCTCTGTATCTATCCTTCTGCACCTCAGTCTCCAAACTCTGTTCTCTACAATGGTCCTTCTGCACCTCAGTCTTCAACCTCTACTCTTTGTAACAGTCCTTCTGCACTTCAGTCTCCATCCTCTGCTCTCTGTAGCATCCTTCTAAAACCCAGTCTCCAAACTCTACTCTCTGTAACAATCCTTCTGCACACCAGTCTCCAACCTCTGCTCTCTGAAACGATCCTTCTTAACACCAGTTTCCAATGTCTGCTCTCTGCAACAGTCCTTCTGCACTTCAGTCTCCAATATCTGCTCTCTGAAGCAGTCATTATGCACTTCAGTGGGAAAACTCTGCTGTATGCAACGAACATCTGCACGTCAGTCTCCCAACTCTGCTCTCTGTAAGATCCTTCTGCAACCCAGTCTTTAAACTCTGCACTCGGTAATCGTCCTTCTGCACAACAGTCTCCAACCTCTGCTCTCAGCAACAGGACTTCTGCAACCCAGTCTCCAACCACTGCTCTCTGTAACAGGCCTTCTGCACCCCAGTCTCCAAACACTTCTCTCTGCAAGGATTCTTCTTCACACAAGTCTCCAACCTTTGCTCTCTGCAACAGTCCTCTTGCACCACAGTCTCCAAAATCTGCTCTCTGTAAGATCTATCTGAACCCCAGTCTCCAAACTCTGCTCTCTGTAACAGTCCTTCTGCACACCAGTCTTCAACCTCTGCTCTCTTCAAAAGTCCCTATGCACTACACTCTCCAACATCTGCTCTCTGCAACAGTCCTTCTACACCCCAGTCTCCAACGTCTGCTCTCTGCAATAGTCCTTCTGGACCACAGTCTCCAAGCTCTGCTCTCTGTAACAATCCCTCTGCACCCCTGTCTGCAACCTCTGCCCTCTGTAAGATCCTTCTGCAACCCAGTTTCAAACTCTGCTCTCTGTAACAGTGCTTCTGCAAACTGGTACCCAACGTCTTCTCTCTGCAAGGATCCTTCTTCACCAAAGTCTCCAAACTCTGCTCCCGGCAACATTCCTTTTGCACCTCACTCTGAAAAGTCTGCTCACTGCAAGGACCCTTCTGCACCACAGTCTCCTACTTCTGCTCTCTCTAACAGTCCTTCTGCACCCCATTCTCCCATCTCTACTCTTTGTAAGATCCTTCTACAACCCAGTCTTTAAACTCTGCACTCTGTAACAGTACTTCTGCCCAACAGTCTCCAAACTCTGCTCTCTGTAACATGACTTCTGCCACGCAGTCTCCAAACTCTGCTCTCTGTGATAGGCCTTCTGCACCCCAGTCTCCAACCTCTTCTGCACCACAGTCTCCAGAATCTGCTCTCTGCAACAGTCTTTTTGGACCCCAATCTCAAAACTCTTCTCTCTGTAAGATCCATCTAAACCCTTGGCTCCAAACTCTGCTCTATGTAACCGTCCTCTGCACCCCAGTCTCCAAACACTGCTCTCTGTAACAGTACTTCTGCACCTCAGTCTCCAACCTCTGCTCTGTATAAGTCCTTCTGCACCCCAGTCTCTAAAATCTGCTCTCTGCCACAGTCCTTCTGCACCCTGGTCTCCATCATCTGCTCTCTGCAACACTCCTTCTGCACCCCACTATTCACACTTTGCTCTCTGCAATGATTTTCTGGACCCTTGTCTCAAATGTCTGCTCTCTGCAACAGTCTTTCTGCACCACAGTCTCCAAACTCTCTTTCTGTAAGATCCTTCTGCACTCCAGTTTCCAAACTCTGCTCTCTGTAACATTCTTTCTTAACCCCAGTCTCATACCATGATCCTCTGCAAAACTCCTTCTGCTCGCCAGTCTCTGACATCTGCTCTCTGTTACAGTCCTTCTGTACCGCAGTCTCCAACCTCTGCTCTTGTAATGGTCCTTCTACACCCCAGTCTCCAAACTCTGCTTTCTGTATCAGTATGTCTGAACCCCAGTCTCCAACCTCTGTTCTCTGTATCTATCCTTCTGCACCTCAGTCTCCAACCTTTGCTCTATGTAAGGGTCCTTCTGCACCCAATTTTCCAAACTCTGCTGTCTGTAAAAGTCCTTCTTAAACTCAGTCTCCAAACTCTGTTCTCTGTAACAATTTTTCTGCACCTCAGTATCCAAACACTGCTCTCTGTAACACTCCACCTGCACCTCAGTCTTCAACCTCTCCTCTTTGTAAGATCCTTCTGCAACCCAGTCTCCAAACACTGCTCTCTATAATTGTACTTCTGCACCCCAATCTCCATTTTCTGTTCTATCTAAGTGTCCTTCTGAACCACAGTCTCCAACCTCTGCTCTCTGCAACAGTCCTTCTGCACCCCAGTCTCCAACCTTTGTTCTCTGCAAAAGTCTTTCTGCACCCCAGTCTCAAAACTGTGCTCTCTTTAACAATCCTTCTGCACCTCAGTCTCCAACCTCTGCTCTATGTAACAGGACTTCTGCACCTCAGGTTCCAAACTTTGCTCTCTGCAACAGTCCTTCTGCACTCCAGTCTCCAACCTCTGCTCTCTGCAACAGTCCTTCTGCACCCCAGTGTCCAAACTCTGCTCTCTGCAACTGTCCTTCTGCACCAGTCTCCAAACTCTGCTATCTATAAGATCCTTCTACACTCCAGTTTCCAAACTCTGCTCTCTGTAACATTCTTTCTCCACACCAGAATTTATCCTCTGCTTTCAGCAAGTGTCCTGCGGCACCCCAGTCTCCAACGTCTTTCCTCTGCAACAGTCCTTCTACTCCCCAGTTTTCAACATTTGCTCTCTGTAACAGTCTTTCTGTACCACAGTCTCCTACCTCTGCTCTCTGTAACGTGCCTTCTACACCCCAGTCTCCAAACTCTGCTTTCTATATCAGTCGTTCTGAACACCAGTCTCAAACCTGTGCTCTCCGTATCTATCCTTCTGCACCTCAGTCTCTAACCTGTGCTCTCTGTAACATTCCTTCTGCACCCCAGTCTCCAACCTCGGCTCTCTGTAACAGTTTTTCTATAATCTTCAAACTCTGGTCTCTGTAACTATCCTTCTGCGCCCCAATTTCCAAACTCTTCTTTCTGTAACAGTCCAACTACACCTCCGTCTACAAATTCTGCTCTCTGTAAAATACTTCTGAAACCCTGTATTTAACCTCTGCTCTCGGTAACTGTCTTTCTGCACCCGAGTCTCCGAACTCTGCCCTCTGTAACACGAATTCTGCACCTCAGTCTCCAACCTATAGTCTCTGCAACAGTCCTTCTGCACCTCAGTCTCCAACCTCTGCTCTCTCCAACGGCCATTATGCACTCCAGTCTCAAACATCTGTTTTCTGTAACAGTCCTCTTCACCTCAGTCTCCAACCTCCGCTCTCTGCAACAGTCATTCTGCTCCGCAGTCTCCGACATATGCTCTCTGTAACAGTCCTTTTCCACCCAAGTCTTTAAACTCTGCTCTCTGTAGCAGTCCTGCTGTACTGCTGTCTCCAACCTTTGCTCTCTGTAACTGTCATTGTGCACACCAGTCTCCAAACTGTGCTTTTTGTATCAGTCCTTCTGCACGCCAGTCTCCAACCTCTGCTCTCTGTTACAGTTCTTCTACACCTCAGGCTGAAAACTCTGCTCTCTGCAACAGTCCTTCTGCACCTCAGTCTCCAACCTCTGCTTTCTTTGACAGGCCTTCTTCACCCCATCCCCAACCTCTTCTCTCTGTAATGATTTTTCTCAACCCCGTCTCCAAACTGTGCTCTCTGTAACAGTCCTTCTGCACCCCGGTCTCCAAACTCTGCTCCCTGTAAGGGTCCTTCTCCACCCCAGTCTCCAACCTCTGCTTTCTATATCAGTCCTTCTCCACCACAGTCTCCGACCTCTTCTCTCTGCAACACTCCTTCTGCACCACAGTCTCCAACCTGTGCTCTCTGCAAAATTTTTTCTGCACCCCAGTCTCCAAACTGTGCTCTCTGTAACAGTCCTTCTGCACCCCAGTCTCCAACATCTGCTCTCTGTAACGATCCTTCTGCAACACAGTCTCCACCTCTGCTCTCTGCAACGATCCTTCTGTACCTCAGTCTCCAAACTCTGTGCTCTCTAACAGTCCTGCTGCACCTCAATCTTCAAACTTTGTGCTCGGTAAGATCCTTGTAAAACCCAGTCTCCAAACTCTGATTTCTGGATCAGTCTCTAACCTCTGCCCTCTCCAATGATCCTTCTGCACTCCAGTTTCCATCCTCTGCTCTCTCTAACAGTCTTTCTGTACTGCAGTCTTAAAACTCTGCATTTTGTAACCGTCCTTCTGCACCCCAGTCTTCAACCTGTTCTCTCTGCAATGATTCTTCTGCACCCCAGTCTCCAACGTCTTCTCTCTGCAACAGTCCTCCTGCACCCCAGTCTCCAAACTCTGCTCTCTGTAAAATCCTTCTGCACCTCAGTTTCAAAACTCTGCTCTCTGTAACATTCCTTCTCCACCCCAGTCTCCCACCTCTATTTTTTCAACGGTACTTCTGCACCCCAGTCTCCAACCTCTGTTCTCTGCGACAGTCCATCTGAACCCAAGTCTCCAACCTCTGTTATCTGCAACAGTCGTTCTGCACACCATTCTCCAACCTCTGCTCTCTGCAACAGTCCTTCTGCACCACAGTGTCCACCATCTGCTCTCTACCACAGTCCTTCTGTACACTAGTCTCCAATGTTTACTCTCTGTATCAGTCCTTATGTACTGCAGTCTCCAACCTCTGCTCTGTGTAATGGTCCTTATGCAACCCAGTTTCCAAAGTCTCCTTTCTGTATCAGTCCTTCCTCACCCCAGTCTCATAACTCTACTTTCTGAAACAGTCCTTCTGCACATCAGTCTCTAAACTCTGCTCTCTGCAACAGTCTTTCTTCATCCCAGTCCCCAACCTCTGCTCTCTGCAACAGTCCTTTTACACCCCAGTCTCCAACATCTGCTCTCTGCAACAGTCCTACACCTCTGTCTCTAAACTCTACTGACTGCAACTGTCCTTCTGCACCTCAGTCTCCAACCTCATCTCTCTGTAAGAGTCCTTCTGCACTCCAGCCTCCAAAATCTCCTCACTGCAACCGTGCTTCTGCAACTCAGTCTTTAACGTCTGCACTCCCAGCAGTCCTTCTGCACCTCAGTCTGAAACTCTGCTCTCTGCAAGTATCCTTCTGCACCCCAGTCTCCAACCTCTGCTCTCTGTAACAGTCCTACTGCACCTCAGTCTCCAAACATTGCTCTATATAAGATCCTTCTGCAACCCAGTATCCAAACTCTGCTCTCTGTAACAGTCCACCTGCTCCCCAGTCTCCAAACTCTGCTCTCTGTAACAGGCCTCCTGCATCCCAGTCTACAAACTCAGCTCTCTGTAACAGGCCTTCAGCACCCCAGTATCTAACCTATTCTCTCTTCAACGATCTTTCTACACCCCAGTATCTAACCTATTCTCTCTTCAACGATCCTTCTACACCCCAGTCTCCAACATCTGAACTCTGCAACAGTTCTTCTGAATCCCAGTCTCCAACCTCTGCTCTCTTGGAGATCCTACTGCACCCAGTTTCCAACCTCTAATCTCTGAAACAGTCCTTCTGTACCCCAGTCTCCAAACTCTGCTCTCTGTAACAATGCTTCTGCTCATCAGTCTCCAACCTCTGCTCTCTGCAACAGTCTTTGTACACCTCCGTCTCCAATCTCTGTTGTCTGCAATAGTCCTTCTGCACCCCAGTGTGCAACCTCTGCTCTCTGTAAAAGTCCTTCTGTACCACAGTCTCCAACTTCTGCTCTCTGTAACAGTCCTTCTGCACCACAGTCTCCAAACTCTGCTCTCTGTAACAGTCCTTCTGAACCTCATCTCCAACCTCTTCTCTCAGCAGCAGTCCTTCTGCACCTCAGCTTCATCCTCTTCTCTCTACAACACTCTATTTGCACCCAAGTCTCCTATCTCTGCTTTCTATAACAATCCTTCTGCACCCCAGTCTCCAATCTCTGCTCTCTGTAAGATCCATCTGCACCACAGTCTCCAACCTCTGCTCTCTGTAACAGTTCTTCAGCACCTCAGTCTCCAACCTCTTCTCTCTGTAACAATCCTTCTTCAAGTCAGTCTCAAAACGCTGCTCTCAGCAACGTCCTTCTGCACCTAAGTCTCGAAACTCCGTTCTCTGCAACAGTTTTTCCGCACCCCAGTCTCCAACTTCTTCATTCTGCAACAGTCCTTCTGCAACCCAGTCTCCAACCTCTGCTCTCTGTAACAATCCTTCTGCACCTGAGTCTTCAACCTTTGCTCTCTGCAACGGTCCTTCTGCACCCCTGTCTTCAAACTCTGTTGTCTCCAACACTCCTTCTTAACCTCAGTCTTCTGCACCCCAATCTCCATCCCCTACTCTCTGCAACAGTCCTTCTGCACCCCAGTTTCCAACCTACTCTCTACAACAGTCCTTCTGCACCCACGTCTCCAACATCAGATCTCTGCAACAGTCCTTCTTTTCTCCAGTCTCCAATCTCTGCTCTCTGTAACAGTTCCTCTGTACTGCAATTTCCAAACTCTTCTCTCTGTAACTGTCTCCTGAACCTCAGTCTCCAACAACTGCTTTCTCTATCAGTCCTTCTGCACTCAAGTCTCCAACCTCTGCTCTCTGTAACAGGCCATCTGCACTTCAGTCTCTAAATTCTGCTCTCTGCAAAGGTCTTTTGGCACCCCAATCCCCAACCTCTGCTCACTGCAACAGTCCTTTTACATCCAAGTCTCAAACCTCTGCACTCCGCAACAGTCCTTCTGCACCTCAGTCTCCAACATCTGCTCTCTGCAATGGTCTTTTTGCATCTCACTATTCAACATCTATCTCTGTAACAGTCCTTCTACACCTCAGTCTCCATCCTCTGATCTCTGTAACAGGCCTTCTGCACACAAGTCTCTGAACTCTGCTCTCTTTAACAGTCATTCTGCACCCCAATCTCCGACCTCTGCTCTCTGAAGCAGTCGTTCTGCACCTCAGTCTCCAAACTCTGCTCTCTGTAAGATCCTTCTGCACCACAGTCTTCAAACTCTGCTCTCAGTATCAGTCCTGCACCTTAGTCTCCAAACATGCTCTCTGTAACAGTTTTTCTGCACCTCAGTTTTCAACAACTGCTCTCTGAAACAGTCTTTCTGCACCCCATTCTCCAACATCTGCTTTTTAGAACAGTCCTTCTATACCGCAGTATCTATAATCTACTCTTTGCAACAATCCTTATGCACCACAGTCTCCAAATTTTCCTCTCTGTAAGATCCTTGTACACCCCAGTTTCAAACTCTGCTCTCTGTAACATTCCTTCTACACACCAGTCTCCAAAGTTTGCTCTCTGCAATAGTCCCTATGCACCCCAGTCTCCAACCTTGTTCTCTACAACAGTTCTTCTGTACCGCAGTCTTCAACCTCTGTTCTCTGTAAGGGTCCTTCTGCACCCCAGTCTCCAACCTCTGCTTTCTGTATCAGTCCTTCTGCATCACAGTCTCCAAACTCTGCTCTCTGTAACAGTCCTTCTGCACCTCACTCTGCAACATCTGCTCTCTGCAACAATCTTTCTGCACCCCAGTCTTCAACCTCTGCTCTCTGCAACAGTCCTTTCTCACCCCAGTCTTTAAAATCTGCTCTCTGCAATAGTACTTTTCCACCGATTCACCAAACTCTGCTCTCTGTAGCAGTCCTTCTGCACCTCAGACTCCAACCTCTGCTCTCTGCAACAGTCCTTCTGCACCTCAGTGTCCAAACTCTGCTCTCTGTAAGATCCTTCTGAAACCTAGTCTCCAACATATGCTTTCTGCAATGGTCCTTCAGCACCAGAGTCTCCAACCTCTTTTCTCTGTAACAGTCCTTCTTTACCACAGTCTCAAAACTCTGTTCTCTGTAAGGGTTCTTCTGCACCCCATCTCCAACCTCTAATTTCTGTATCAGTCTTTCTGCAACCCAGTCTTCAAACTCTGCTCTCTGTAAGAGTCCTTCTGCACCCCAGTCTCCAAACTCTGCTCTCTTTCAGATTCTTTTTGCACATCAGACTACTAACTCTGCTCTCTGCAACAGTCCTTCTGCACTCCAGTCTCCAAACTCTGCTCTCTGCAACTCTCCTTTTGCAATCCAGTCTCAAAACTCTGCTCTCTACAACAGTCCTTCTGCACCCAAGTCTCAAACCTCTGCTCTATGCAACAGTCCTTCTGCACCCCAGTCTCCAAACACTGCACTCTACAACAGTCTTTCTGAAACCCAGTCTCCAACCTCTGCTCTTTGTATCAGTCCTTCTGCACATCAGTCTCCAACCTCTGTTCTCTGTAAGAGGCCTTCTGCACCCCAGTCTACAACCTCTCCTCTCTGTAACAGGCCTTCTGCATTCAAGTCTCTAAACTCTACTCTCTTTAACAGTTTTTCTGCACCCCAGTCTCCAACCTCTGCTCTCAGTATCAGTCCTGCACCCCAGTCTCCAAACACTGCTCTCTGTAACAGTTTTTCTGCACATCACACTTCAACAACTGCTATCTGCAAGAGTCCTTCTGCACCCCAGTCTCCAACCTCTGCTCTCTAGAACAGTCCTTCTATACCCCAGTCTCCATAATCTACTCTCTGCAACGATCCTTCTGCACCCCAGTCTCCAAAGTCTGCTCTCGGCAAAATTCCTTCTGCACTCCAGTCTCCAAACTTTCCTCTCTGTAAGATCCTTCTGCACCCCAGTTTCCAAACGCTGCTCTCTGTAACATTTCTTCTGCACCCCAGTCTCCAACCTCTGCTTTCTGTATCAGTCTTTCTTCACCACAGTCTCCAAACTCTTCTCTCTGTAACAGTCCTTCTGCACCTCACTCTGCAACCTCTGCTCTCTGCAACAGTGCTTCTGCAACCCAGTCGTCAACCTCTTCTCTCTACAACATTCCTTCCTCACCCCAGTCTCCAAAGTATGCTCTCTGTAACAGTCCTTTTCCACCGTAGTCTCCAACCTCTGCTCTCTGTAACAGTACTTCTGTACTGCAGTCTCCAACCTCTACTCTCTGTAATGGTCCTTCTGCACCCCAGTCTCCAAACTCTCCTTTCTGTATCAGTCCTTCTGCACCCAGGTCTCGAACCTTTACTCTCTTTAACAGTCCTTCTGCACCTCAGACACTAACTTCTTCTCTCTGCAACAGTACTTCTGCACCCCAGTATCCAACCTCTGCTCCCTGTAACAGTCCTTCTGTACGGCAGTATCCAACCTCTGTTCTCTGTAAGGGTCCTTCTGAAGCCCAGTATCCGACATCAGCTTTCTGTATCAGTCCTTCTGCCCCACATTCTCCAAACTCTGCTCTCTGTAACAGTCCTTCTGTACCTCAGTCTGCAACCTCTGCTCTCTGCAATAGTCCTTCTTCACCCCAGTTTGCAATCTCTGCTCTCTGCAACAGTCCTTCTGCACCCCAGTCTCCAACATCTGCTCTCTGCAACAGTCCTTCTCCACCTCAGTCTCCAACCTCTGCTCTCTGCAACAGTCCTTCTGAACACAGGTCACCAACGTCTGTTTTCTGTATCAGTCCTTCTCCACCCCAGTCTCCAACGTCTGCTCTCTGTAACAGTCCTTCTGCACCTCAGTCTCTAAACTCTGCTCCCTGCAGCAGTTCTTCTCCACCCCAGTTTCCAACCTCTGCTCTCGGCAACAGTCCTTCTGGACGCCATTCTCCAACTGCTACTCTCTGCAACAGTCCTTGTACACCCCAGTCTTTCACATCTGCTCTCTGTAATAGTCCTTCTGCACCTCAGTCTGAAAACTCTGCTCTCTGCAACGATCGTTCTGCACCTCAGTCTCCAACTTCTGCTCTCTGCAACAGTCTTTCTGCACCCCAGTCTCCAACCTCTGTTCTAAGCAAAAGTCTTTGTAAAACTCAGGCTCCAAACTCTGCTCTCTGTAACAGTCCTTCTGTACTGCAGTCTCCAACCTCTTCTGTCTGTAATGGTGCTTCTGCACCTGATACTCCAAACTCTACTTTCGATATCAGTTATTCTACACCCAAGTCTCCAACCTCTGCTCTCTGTAACAGTCCTTCTGCACCCCAGTCTCCAACCTCTGCTCTCTGCAACAGTCCTTTTGCACCCCAGTCTCCAACCTCTTCTCTCTGCAACAGTCATTCTACACCCCAGTCTCCAAACTCTGCTCTCTGCAACAATCCTTTTGCATTCCAGTCTCCAATGTCTGCTCTTTGAGAGTCCTTCTGCACCACAGTCTCCAACCTCTGCTCTCTTTCAGATCTTTCTGCACTCCAGTTTCCAAACTTTGCTCTCTGTAACATATGTTCTTCACCCCAGTTTTTAACCTGTGTCCACTGCAACAGTTTTTCTGCTCCCCTGACTCCGAGATCTGCTCTCTGTAACAGTCCTTCTGTATCGCAGTCTTCAAACTCTGCTCATTGTAACGATCTTTCTACACCCCAGTCTCCATCTCTGCTTTCTGTATCAGTCTGTCTGAACCCCAGTCTCCAACCTCTGTTCTCTGTATCTATCCTTCTGCAACTCAGTCTCCAACCAGTGCTCTATGTAAGAGTCTTTCTGCACCCCAGTCTCCAACCTCTGCTCTCGGTAACAAACCTATACCGCAGTCTCCAACCTCGGCTCTGTAATGGTCCCTCTGCAGCCCAATTTTGAAACTCTGCTTTCTGTAACAGTCCTTCTGCACCTGAGTCTCCAAACTCTCCTCTCTGTAACAGTCCACCTGCATCTCAGTCTCCAACCACTGCTCTCTGTAAGATCCTTCAGCAACCCAGTCTCCAAACACTGCTCTGTATAACAGTCCTTCTGCACCCCAGTCTTTAAACTCTCCTCTCTGCAACGATCCTTCTAGACCCCAGTCTTTAATCTCTGCTCTCTGCAATGATCATACTGCACCCAAGTCTCCAAACTCTGATCTCTACAATACTCCTTCTGCACCTCAGTCTTCAAATTCTGCTCTCTGTAAGATACTTCTGCACCCCTTTCTTCTAGCTCTGCTCTATGTAACAGAACTTCTGCACCTCAGTCTCCAATCTCTGCTCTTTGCAAAAGTCCTTCTGCAAGACAGTCTCCAAACTCTGCTCTCTGTAAGATCTTTATGTACTCCAATTTCCAAATTCTTCTCTCTGTAACATTCCTTCTTCACCCCAGTATTTAATCTCTGCTTTCTTCAAGTGTCCTGCGGCACCCCAGTCTCAAACTCTATCCTCTGCAACAGTCCTTCTGCTCCCCAGTCTCCAACATGTGCTCTCTGTAACGATACTTTTAACCCCAGTCTCAAACCTCTGCTCTATGTATCTATCCTTCTGCACCTCAGTCTCCAACCTGTGCTCTCTGTTATATTCCTTCTGCACCCCAGTCTCCAAACTCTGCTCTCTTTAACAGTTTTTCTATACCGCAGACTCCAAACTGTGGTCTCTGTAACAGTCCTTCTGCACCCCAATTTCCAACCTCTTCTTTCTGTAACAGATCTTCTGAACCTCAGTTTCCAATCTCTGCTCTCTGTAACAGTCCTTCTACACCTCAGTCTCCAACCTCTGCTCTCTGTAACAGTCCTTCTGCACCTCAGTCTGACAACTCTGCTCTCTGCACAATCGTTCTGCAACCCAGTCTTCAAACACTGCTCTCTGTAACAGTCCACCTGCACCTCAGACTCCAAGCTCTTCTCTCTGTAACAGGCCTTCTGCAAGCCAGTCTCCATACTCTTCTCTCTGTAGCAGGCCTTCTGCACCCCAGTCTCCAAAATCTGCTCTCTGCAACGATCCTTCTGCACCTCAGTCTCCAACATCAGCTCTCTGCAATGATCAAACTACACCCCACTCTCCAACCTCTGACCTCTGCAACAGTCATTCTGCACCTCAGTCTCCAAATTATGCTCTCTGTAAGATGCTTCTGCACCCCAGTATCCAACCTCTGCTCTCTGTAACAGTCCTTCTGCATCTCAGTCTCCTACCTCTGCTCTCTCTAACAGTCCTTCTGCACCTCAGTCTCCCAACTCTGCTCTCTGTAAGATTCTTTTGCAACCAAGTCTTTAAACTCTGAACTCTGTAAAAGTCATTCTGCACAACAGTCTTCAACCTCTTCTCTCTGCAACGATTCTTCTCAACCCCAGTCTCCAACATCTGCTCTCTGCAACAGTCCTGCCGCACACCAGTCTCCAAACTCTTCTCTCTGTAACAGTCCTTCTTCACCCAAGTCTCCAAACTCTGCTCTCTGCAACGATTTTTCTGGACCCAAGTCTCCAATGTCTGCTCTCTGGAACAGTTCTTCTGCACCACAGTCTCCAATCTCTGCTCTCTGTAAGATCTGTCTGCATTCCAGTTTCCAAACTCTGCTCTCTGTAACATATCTTCTCCAACCCAGTCTCCAACCTCTGTCCTATGCAACAGTCCTTCTTCTCCCCATTCTCGAATATTTGCTCTCCGTAACAGTCCTTCTGTACAGCAGTCTCCAACCTCTGTTCTTCGTAACGGTCCTTCTACACCCCAGTCTTCAACCTCTGCTTTCTGTATAAGTATGTCTGAACCCCAGTCTCCAACGACTGTTCTCTGTATCTATCCTTCTGCACCTCAGTCTCTAACCTGTGCTCTATGTAAGAGTCCTTCTGCACCCCAGTCTCCAACATCTGCTCTGGATAACAGTCCTATACCACAGTCTCGAATATCTGCTCTCTGTAAAAGTCCTTCTGCACCCCAATTTCAAAACTCTGCTTCCTGTAACAGTCCTTCTGCACCTGAGTCTCCAAACTCTGCTCTCTGTAACAGTCCTTCTACACCCCAGTCTCCAAACTCTGCTTTCTGTATCAGTCTTTCTGAACCCCAGTCTTTAACCTCTGTTCTCTGTATCTATCCTTCTGCAACTCAGTCTCCAACCTCTTCTTTATGGAACAGTCCTTCTATACTGCAGTCTTCAAACTCTGCTCTCTTTAAAGGTCTTTCTGCAGCACAGACTCCAAACTCTGCTTTCTGTTTCAGTCCTTCTGCACCCTATTCTCCAAATTCTGCTCTCACTAAGAGTCCTTCTGCACCCCAGTCTCCAACCTCTTCTGTCTGCAACAGTCCTTCTGCACCCCAGTCTGCAAACTCTTCTCTCTGCAACAGTCCTTCTGCACCCCAGTCTCCAACCTCTACTCTCTGCAAAAGTTCTTCTTCACCCCAGTCTCCTACCTCTGGTCTAGTCAATAGTCCTTCTACACCAAAGTATCCAACTTCTGCTCTCTGTAAGAACCTTCTGCACTCCAGTATCCAAACTCTGCTCTCTGTAACATTTCTTCTCCACCACATTTTTTAAACTCTGCTTTCTGCAAATGTCCTGCAACACCCCAGTCTCAATACTCTGTCCTCTGCAACAGTCCTTCTGCTCCCCAGTCTCCAACATCTTCTCTCTGTAACAGTCCTTCTGTACCGCAGTCTCCAACCTCTGCTTTCTGAAAGGGTCTTTCTGCACCCCAGTCTCCAAACTCTGCTTTCTGTATCAGTCCTTCTGAACTCCAGTCTCAAACCTCTGCTCTGTGTATCTACCCTTCTGCACCTCAGTCTCCAACCTCTGCTATCTGTTATAGTTTTTCTATACCACAGTCTCAAAACTCTGGTCTTTCTTACAGTCTTTTTTTGCATCCCAATTTCCAACCTCTGCTTTCTGTAACAGTCCTTCTTCACCTCAGTCTTCAAATTCTGCTCTCTGTAACAGTCCTTCTACACCTCAGTCTTCAACCTTTTCTCTCTGAAATAGTCCATCTGCACCACAGTATGACACCTCTGCTCTCTTCACGATCCTTCTGCACCCCAGTCTCGAACCAGTGCTCCCTGTAACAGTCCACCTTCACCTCAGTCTCCAACCTCTGCTCTCTGTAAGATCATTCTGCACCCCTGTCTCCAAGCTCTGCTTATTTCAACGATCATTCTGCACCCCAGTGTCCAACTTCTGCTCTATGTAACAAGATTTTGCACCTCAGTCTCCAACCTCTGCTCTCTGCAACAGTCTTTCTGCACCCCAGTCTCCAACTTCTGCTCTCTCTAAGAGTCCTTCTGAACAACAGTCTCCAACCTCTGCTCTCTGCAACATTCCTTCTGAAGCCCAATCTCCATTCTCTGTTCTCTCCATCAGTACTTCTGCAGCCCATACTCCGAGCTCTATGTAGATCCTTCTAAAACCCAGTCTAAAACCTCTGCTCTCTGTATCTATTATTCTGCACCTCAGTCTCCAACTTTTGCTCTCTGTTACAGTTTTTATATACCGCAGTCTCCAAATTCTGGTCTCTGTTACGGTCCTTCTGCACGCCAATTTCCAACCACTTCTTTCTGTAATAGTCCTTCTGCACCTCAGTCTCCGAACTCTGCTCTCTGTAACAGTCCTTCTACACCTCAGTCTCCAACCTCTTCTCTCTGTAACAGTCCTTCTGCACCTAAGTCTGACACCTCTGCTCTCTGCATGATCATTCTGCACCCCAGTCTCCAAACACTGTTCTCTAAAACAGTCTTTCTGAACACCAATCTCAAAACTCTGCTCTCTATAACAGTTTTTCTATACCGCAGTCTTCAAACTCTGGTCTTTGTAACGGTCCTTGTACACCCCAACTGCCAACCTCTGCTTTCTGTAACAGTCCTTCTGCACCTCAGTCTCCAAACTCTGCTCTTTTTTACAGTACTTCTACACCTCAGTCTCCAACCTCTGCTCTCTGTAACAGTCATTCTGCACCTCAGTCTGACACCTCTCCTCTCTGCATGATCCTTCTGCACCTCAGTCTCCAATCACTGGTTTCTGTAACAGTCCACATGCACCTCAGTCTCCAACCTATTCTCTTCGTAAGAACCTTCAGTAACCCAGTCTCCAAACTGTGCTCTCTATAACAGTCGTTCTGCACCCCAGTATCCAACCTCTCCTCTCGGTAACAGTCCTTCTGGACGTAAGTCTCCCAACTCTGCTCTCTGTAGTAGGCCTTCTGCACCCCAGTCTCCATAATGTGCTCTCTACAACGATCCTTCTGCACCCCAGTCTCCAACATCTGATCTCTGCAACAGTCCATCTGTACCTCAGTCTCCAAATTCTGCTCTCTGTAAGATGCTTCTGCATTCCTGTATCCAAACTCTACTCTCTGTAACAGTCCTTCTGCACCCGACTCTCC
Organism: Ictidomys tridecemlineatus; assembly: GCF_052094955.1. Taxonomy (NCBI): domain Eukaryota; kingdom Metazoa; phylum Chordata; class Mammalia; order Rodentia; family Sciuridae; genus Ictidomys; species Ictidomys tridecemlineatus. Next base: position 120,004 of record NW_027521034.1, read on the forward strand.
AACCTCTGCTCTCTGTAACAGGACTTCCACACCTCCGTCTCAAACCTCTGCTCTCTGCAACAGTCCTTTTCCACCCTAGTCTAAAACCTCTTCTTTCTACAACAGTACTTCTGCACACTAGTTATCAACAACTGCTCTCTGCGACAGTCCTTCTGCACCTCAGTCTCCCAACTTTGCTCTCTGTAAGATCCTTCTGCAACCCAGTCTTTAAATTCTGCACTTTGTACCTGTCCTTCTGCACAACAGTCTCCAACTTCTGTTCTCTGTAACAGTCCTTCTACACCCAAGTCTCCAAACTCTGCTCTCTGTAACAGTCCTTCTGTACCTCAGTCTCCAACCTCTGCTCTCTGTAACAGTCATGCTGCACCCCAGTCTCAAAATCTGCTCTCTGCAATATTCCTTCTGCACCCCAGTCTTCAACATCTGCTCTCTGCAACACTCCATCTGCACCCCAGTCTCCAAACTCCGCTCTCTGCATAGATTTTTCTGGACTCCAATCTCCAACCTCTGCTCTCAGCAATAGTCCATCTGTACCTCAGTCTCCAAACTCTGCTCTCTCCAAAGTCCTTCTGCACCCAATTCTACAACTTCTGCTCTCTGAAACAGTCTTTCTGAGCAACAGTATCCAACATCTGCTCTCTGAAAAAGTCCTTGTGTACCCTAGTATCCAACCTCTGCTCTCTGGAACAGTCCTTCTGTACTGCAGTCCCCAACTTCTGCTCTCTGCAACGAACATTCTGCACCCCAGTCTCCAAAATCTGCTCTCTACAAAAGTCCTTCTGCACCTCAGTTTGAAAATTTTGCTCTCTGCAACAATCCTACTGCACCCAAGACTTCAACATCTGCTCTCTGTAACAGTCTTTCTGCACCTCATTCTCCAAACTCTGCTCTATGTAAGATCCTTCTGCAACACAGTCTCCAAAATTTGGTCCCTGTAACAGTCCTTCAACACCTCAGTCTCCAACATCTGCTCTCTGTAACACTTGATCTAAACCTCACTCTGAAACCCCTTCTCTCTGCGGGATCCATCTGAACCCCTGTCTCCAACAACTGCTCTCTGTAGCAGTCCTCCTTCACCTCAGTCTCCAAACTGTTCTCTCTGTAAGATACTTTTGCCACCCAGTCTCCTAACTCTGCTCTCTATAACAGTCCTTCTGCACGCCAGTCTTCTACCTCTTCTCTTTTTCACAGGCCTTCGGCACCCCAGTCTCCGAACTCTGCTCTCTGAAACGGTCCTCCTGCACTCTAGTCTCCAACCTCTGCTTTCTGTATAAGTCCTTCTGAACCTCAGTATCCAACCTCTGCTCTCTGCAACAGTCCTTCTGCACACCAGTCTCCAACCTCTGTTCTGTGCTCCAGGTCGTCTGCACCCCACTCTCCAGGCTCTGCTCTCTGTAAGATCCTTCTGCACACCAATCTCCAAACTCTGATCTCTGTAACAGTCCTTCTTCACCCCAGGCTCCAACCTCTGCTCCCTGCAACAATCCTTCTGCACCCCAGTCTCCAATTTCTGCTCTCTGTAGCAGGCCTTTTGCACCCCAGTTTCCCACCTCAGCTTTCTGTATCATAATTCTTCACCTTAGTCTCCAACGTCTTCTCTGTGTAACAGTCCTTCTGCTTCTCAGTCTTCAAATTCTGCTCTCTGCAACAGTCCTTCTGCACCCTAGTCTACAACCTCTGATTTCTGCAACATTCCTTCTGCACCCCAGTCTCCAACCTGTGCTCTCTGTAACAGTCCTTGTGAACACCAGTCTACAACCTCTGCTCTCTATAAAGATTCTTCTTCAGCCCAGTCTCCACCTATGCTCTCTGCAACGATTCTTCTGCAAATCAGTCTACATACTCTGCTCTCTGTAACAGTCCTTCTGCACGCCTGCATACAACATTTGCTCTCTGCAACATATCTTCTACACCCAGGTCTCCAAACTGTGCTCTCGGTAACTGTCCTTCTGCACCTCAGTCTGAAAACGCTGCTCTCTGCAACAATTCTTTTCACCCCAGTCTGTAACCTCTGCTCTTGTAACACTCCTTTTGCACCTCTGTCCCCAAAAGGCTCTCTGTAAGATCCTTCTGCAACCCTGTCTCAAAACTGTGCTATCTGCAACAATCCTTCTACAACCCAGTCTCCAACCCCTGCTCTCTGCAACAGTCCTACTGCACCCCAGTCTCCAACCTCTACTCTCCGTAAGATCCTTCTGCACCACAGTCTCCAATCTCTGCTCTCTGTAACAGTCTTTTTGCACCCCAGTCTCCAAACTCTGCTCTCTGCTACAGTCCTTCTGCACCGAAGTCTCCAACCTCTACGCTCTGTAAGATCCATCTGCACCGCAGTCTCCAAACTCTGCTCTCTGTAACAGTTCTTCTGCACGCCAGTATCCAACCTCTGCTCTGTGCAACAGTCCTACTGCAACCCAGTCTCCAACCTCTACTCTCTGTAAGATACTTCTGCACAGCAGTCTCCAAACTCTGTTCTTTGCAACAGTCTTTCTGCACCCCGGTATCCAACCTGTGCTCTTGGTAAAAGTCCTTCTGTACTGCAGTCTCCAAACTCTACTGTCTGTAATGGTCCTTCTGCAATCCAGTCTCCAACCTCTGCTTTGTTTATCAGTCCATCTGCACCCCAGTCTCCAACCTCTGCTCTCTGTATCAGTCCTTCTGCACCTATATCTTCAACTTCTACTCTCTACAACAGTCCTTCTGCACCCCTGTCTCCAACCTCTGCTCTCTGCAACATTTCTTCTACACTCAGATCTCCAAACTGTGCTATCTGTAACTGTCATTATGCACCCCAGTCTACAACCTCTGCTCTTTGTAACGATCCTTCTGCCCCTGAGTCTCCAACCTCTGCTCTCTGAAACGATCCTTTTGCACCTCAGTTTCCAAACTCTGCTCTCTGCAGCGATCCTTCTGCACCCAAGTCTCCAACCTGTGGTCTCCGTAACTGTCCTTCTGACCTTAGTCTCCAACCTCTGCTCTCTGTAAAGATCCTTCTGCACCCCATTCTCTAACCTCTGCTCTCTGCAATAATCCTTCTGCACCTCGGTTTCCACCCTCTGCTCTCTGCAACGATCCTTCTGTACCCCAGTCTCCAACATGTGCTCTCTGTAACAGTCCTTTTGCATCTCAGTCTCCAAACTCTGCTCTCTGTACCAATCTTTCTGTACCTCAGTCTCCAACCTCTGCTCTCTATAACAGTCCTTCTGTACCTCAGTCACCAACATCTACTCTCTGTAACAGGCCTTATTCACCCCAGTCTCCAAACTCAGCACTTTGTAAAAGTTCTTCTGCACCTCAGTCTCGAAACTCTGTTCTCTTTAACAGTCTTTCTGCACCCGAGTCTCCAAACTCTGCTCTCTGTAACAATCCTTCTGTACCCCAGTCTCCAACCTCTGCTCTCTGTGCAGTTCTTCTACACCACAACCTCCAACCTCTGCTCTCTGTAACGGAACTTCTGCAACCCAGTCTCAAACATCTGCTCTCTGCAACGATCCTTCTTCTACCCATTCTCCAAACTCTGCTCTCTGTAACAGTGCTTTGGTATCGCAGTCTCCAACCTCTTCTCTTTGTAATGATTCCTTCTGCTCACCAATTGCCAATCTCTGGTTTCTGTAACAGTCGTTCTACATCTCAGACTCCAAACTCTGCTCTCTGTAAAAGTCCTTCTGCGCCTCATTCTGAATCCTCTGCTTTCTGCAACAATCCTTCTGCACCCCAGTCTTCAAACTGTGCTATCTGTAACAGTCCTTCTGCACCCCAGTCTCCAACCTCTGCTCTCTTTAACAGGCTTTCTGCACCCTAGTCTCCAAACTCTGCTCTCTGTAACAGTCCTTCTGCACCCCAGGATCCTACATCTGCTCTCTATTACAGTCCTTCTGCACCTCAGTCTGAAAACTCTGCTCTCTGCAAAAATCCTTCCCGCACCCGAGTTTTCAAACTTTGCTCTCTATAACAGTCTTTCTGAACCTCAGTCTCGAAAATGCTCTCTGTAAGATCCTTCTGCACCCAGGTTTCCAAACTCTTCTCTCTGTAACAGTTCTTCTGGTACCCAGTCTCCAGCCTCTGCTCTCTGTAACTGTCCTTCTCTACCGCAGTCTCCAACCTGTGCTCTCTCTAACTGTCGTTCTGTACCGCAGTCTCCAAACTCTGCTCTCTGCAATGGTCCTTCTGCACCCCATTCTCCAACCTCTGTTGTCTGCAAGAGTCCTTAAGCACCTCAGTATCAAACCTCTTCTCCCTGCCACAATCCTTTTGCACCCCAGTCTCCAACAACTGCTCTCTAAAAAAGTCCTTATGCACCCGAGTCTCCAACCACTGCTCTCTGCAACAGTCCTTCTGCACCTCAGTCTGAAAACTCTGCTCTCTGCAATGATCCTTTTGCACCCCAGTCTCCAAACTCTGCACTTTGAAACAGTCCTTCTGTACTTCAATCTCCAACCTCTGCTCTCTGTAACAGTCCTTGTGCACCTCAGTCTGAAAACGCTGTTCTCTGCAATGATCCTTCTGCACCCCAGTCTCCAAACTCTGCTCTCTGTAATACTCCTGTTGCACCTCAGTCTCGAAACTCTACCCTCTGTAACAGTCCTTCTGTACCCCTTCTCCAAACTCTGTTCTCTGTAACAGTCCTTCTGCACACAAGTCTCAATACTCTGCTCTCTACAACCATCCTTTCCCACCCCAGTTTCCATCCTCTGCTCTCTGCAACAGTCCTTCTCCACACCAGTCTCCAAACTCTGCTCTCTATAACAGTCCTCCAGTAGTGCAGTATTCAAAATATCCTCTCTGTAACGATTCTTCTGCACCCCAGTCTTTAAGCTCTGTTCTCTGTAACAGTCCTTCTAAACCTCAATGTCCAAACTCTGCTCTCTGCAACAGTACTTCTGCACCTCAGTATGAAAACTCTGTTCTCTGCAACAATCCTTCTGCACCCAGTGTCCAACCTCTGCTCTATGTAACAGTCCTGCTGTACCTCAGTCTCCAACCTCTGCTCTCTGTAAGATCTTTCTGCAACCCTATCTCCAAACCCTGCTTTCTGTACGAGTCTTTCTGAAGCCCAGTCTCCAACCTCTGCTCTCTGTAACAGGCCTTTTGCACCTTATTCTCCAACCTCTGCTCTCTGTAACAGTGCTTCTGAACACACCAGTCTCAAACCTCTGCTCTCTGCAACAGTCCTTTTGTACCACAGTCGACAACCTCTGCTCTCTGCAACAGTCCTTCTGCACCCCAGTCTTCAAACTCTGCTCTCTCTAACCTTCCTTCTGCACCCCAGTCTCTAACCTCTGCTCTCTGTAACCGTCCTTCTGCACCCCAGTCTCCAACCTCTGCTCTCTGTAACAGTCCTTCTGCACTTCAGTCTTAAACCTCTGCTCTCTGCAACAGACCTTCTGCACCCCTTTCTCCAACCTCTGCTCTCTGCAACAGTCCATTGCACCCCATTCTTTAAATTCTGCTCTCAGCCACAGTCCTTCTAACTCCAGTCTCCAAATTCTGCTCTGTGCAACAATCCTTCTGGAACCCAGGCTCCAGCGTGTGCTCTCTGCAACAGTCCTTCTGCACCACAGTTTCCAACCTTTATTCTCTGTAAAATCTTTCTGCACGCCAGTGTCCAAAATCTGCTGTCTTTAACATTCCTTCTCCACCCCGGTCTGTAACCTCTGCTTTCTTCGAAGGTCCTGCGGCACCCCAGTCTCCAACCTCTGTCCTCTGTAACAGTCCTTCTGCTCCCCAGTCTCCAACATCTGCTCTCTGTAACAGTCCTTGTGTACCGAAGTCTCCAACTTCTGCTCTCTGTAAAGGTCCTTCTGCAACCCAGTCTTTAATCTCTACTTTTTATATCAATCCTTCTGAACCCCAGTCTCCAACCTCTGCTCTCTGTATCTATCCTTCTGCACCCAGTCTCAAACCTGTGCTTTCTGTAACCGTCTTTCTGCACCCCAGTCTCAAACCTCTGCTCTCTGCAACTGTTCTTCTGCACCACAGTTTCCAAACTCTGCTCTCTCTATTATTCTTCTGCACTCCAGTTTCCAAACTCTACACTCTGTAACATTCCTTCTCCAACCCAGTCTTTAACCTCTGGTTTCTGCAAGTGTCCTGCGGCACCCCAGTCTTCAAACTCTGTCCTCTGCAACAGTCCACGTGCACCTCAGTCTCCAACCTCTGCTCTCTGTAAAATCTTTCAGCAACCCAGTCTCTAAACTCTGCTCTCTGTAACACTCCTTTTGCACCCCAGTCTTCAACCTCTCCACTCTGTAACAGGCATTCTGCACGCCAGTCTCCAAACTCTGCTCTCTGCAACGATCCTTCTGCACACCACTCTCCAACCTCTACACTCTGCAATGATCCTACTGCACGCCAGTCTCCAACCTCTGATCTCTGCAACACTCTTTCTGCACCACAGTCTTCAACTTCTTCTCTCTGTAAGATCCTTCTGAACCCCTGTCTCCAAGCTATGCTCCTTGCAACGATCCTTCTGCACCCCAGTCTCCAACTTCTGCTCTATGTAAAAGGACTTCTGCACCTCAGTCTCCAACATCTACTCTCTGCAACAGTCCTTCTGCACGCCAATCTCCAAACTCTGCTCTCTGCAACAGTCCTTCTGTACTGCAGTCTCTAACCTCTGCTCTCTGTAACGGTCTTTCTGCAAACCATAATCCAATCTCTGCTTTCTGCATCAGTCCTTTTGCACCCCAGTCTCCAACATCTGCTCTCTCTACGAGTCCTTCTTCACCTCAGTCTCCAAACTCTGCTTTCGGCAACAGTCCTTCTGCTCCCCAGTCTCCAACCGCTGCTCTCTGTAAAAGTCCTTCTGCACCTCAGTCTCCAACCTCTGCTTTCTAAAACAGTCATTCTGCACTCCAGTTACCAACCTATTCTCTTCAACAGTCCTTCTGCACCCCAGTCTCCAACATCTGCTCTCTGCAACAGTCCTTCTACACCCCCGTCTCCAAACTCTGCTCTCTGCTAGGATCGTTCTGGACCCCAGTCTCCATCGTCTGTTTTCTACAACAGTACTTCTTCACCACAGTCTCCAAAATCTTATCTCTGTAAGATTTTTCTGGTCTCCAGTTTCCAAAATATGCTCTCTCTAACATTCCTTCTCCACTGCAGTCTCCAACCTCTGCTTTCTGCAAGGGTCCTCCAGCACCCCAGTCTCCAATGTCTGTCCTCTGTAACACTCTTTCTGTTCCCCAGTCTCCAACATCTGCTCTCTGTAACACTCCTTATGTACCGTAGTCTCCAAACTCTTCTTTTTGTAATGGTCCTTCTACAACCCAGTCTCCAACTCTGCTTTTTTTAATCAGTCCTTCTAAACCCCAGTCTCCAACCTCTGCTCTCTGTATCTATCCGTCTACACCTCAGTTTCCAAACTCTGCTCTCTGTAACAGTCCTTTTATATGGCAGTCTCCATCCTCTGCTCTCTGTAACGGTCCTTCTGCACCCCAATTTCCAACCTCTGCTTTCTGTAACAGTCCTTTTGCTCCTCAGTGTCTAAACTCTTCCCTCTGTAACAGTCTTTCTACACCTCAGTCTTCAACCTCTGCTCTCTGTAACAGTACTTCTGCACCTCAGTCTGCTCTCCAGATTCTTCTGCACCCCAGTCTCTAACCACTGCTCTCTGTAAAAGTCCACGTGCACCTCAGTCTCAAACCTCTGCTCTCTGTACGTTCCTTCAGCAAACCAGTCTCCAAACTTTGCTCTCTGTAAAAGTCCTTCTGCACCCCAGTCTCCAAACTCTCCTCTCTGTAACAGGCCTTCTGCATGCCAGTCTCAAAACTCTGCTCTCTATAGTGGGCCTTCTGCATGGCAGTCTCGAAACTCTGCTCTTTGCAATGATCCTACTGCACCCCAGTCTCCAACTTTTGATCTCTGCAAGAGTCCTCCTGTACCTCAGTCTCCAAATTCTGCTCCCTGTAAGATCCTTCTGCACCCCTGTCTCCAAACTCTGCTCTCTGTAACAGTCCTTCTGCACCACAGTCTCCAAAGTCTACTCTCTGCAACAGTCTTTTTTCACCCCAGTCTCAAACCTCTGCTCTCTGCAACACTCCTTGTGCAACCCAGTCTCAAACCTCTGCTCTCTGTAACAATCCTTCTTCACCTCAGTCTCAAAACTCTGTACTCTGCAACGTTCCTTCTGCACCTCAGTCCCAAACTTCTGTTCTCTGTAACAGTTCTTCTGCACCTCATTCTCCAACCTCTTCTCTCTGTAGGAACCTTCTCTAACCTAGTCTACAAACTCTGCTCTCTGTAACAGTCCTTCTGCACCACAGTCTCCAAACTCTGCTCTCTGCACTGATCCTTCTTATCACCAGTCTCCAACCTCTTCTCTATAAAACAGTACTTCTGAACCTTAGTCTCCAACATTTGCACTCTGCAACAGTCCTTCTGCAACTCAGTCTGAAAACTCTGCTCTCTGCCACAATCATTCTGCACCTAGGTCTCCAACCTTTGCTCTCTGTAAGACGCTTCTGCATCCCAGTCTCCAAACTCTGTTCTCTGTAACAGTCCTTCTGAATAACAGTTTCCAACCTTGGCTCTCTGTAAGAGGAATTCTGCAACCCAGTCTCAAAACTCTGCTCTCTGTAACATGCCTTCTGAAACCAAGTCTCCAACCTCTTCTCTCTGCAATGATTCTTCTCCACAACAGTCTCAAACCTCTGCTCTCGGCAAAAGTCCTTCTGCATCCTTGTCTCCAACCTCTGCTCTCTGTAAGATCCTTATGAACTTTAGTCTCCAACCTCTCCTCTCTATAACAATCCTTCTGAACCCCAGTCTCCAACATCTGCTTTCTGCAACAGTTATTCTGCACTGCAGTCTGAAAACTATGCTCTCTGCAACGACCTTTCTGCACCCCAGTCTCCTAAATCTGCTCTCTTTAACAGTTCTTCTGCACTTCTGTCTCTCAACTCTGCTCTTTTCAGATCCTTCTGCAACCCAGTCTTTAAACTCTGCACTCTGTAACAGTCCTGCTGCACAAAAGTCTCAAACCTCAGCTCTCTGTAACAGTCCTTCTGCACCTCAGTCTCCAAACTCTGATCTCTGTAACAGTCCTTCTGCACCTCAGTCTCAAATCTCTACTCTCTATAGCAGTCTTTCTGTACCTCAGTCTGAAACCTCTGCTCTCTGCATGATCCTTCTACACCCAGTCTCCAACCACTGCTCTCTGTAAGAGTCCAACTACACCTCAGTAACCAAACTCTGCTTTTTGTAAGATTCTTCAGCAACCCAGTCTCCTAACACTGCTCTCTATAACAGGACTTCTGCACCCCACTCTCCAACCTCTCCTCTCTGTAAAAGGCCTTCTGCACGGCAGTCTTTAAACTCTGCTCTCTGCAACGATATTTTTGCACCCCAGTCTCCAACCACTGCTCTCTGCAATGATCCTACTGCACCCCGGTCTCCAACCGCTGATCTCTGCAACAGTACTTCTGCAACTCAGTCTCCAACTTCTGCTTTCTGTAAGATCCTTCTGCACCCGTGTCTCCAATCTCTGCTCTTCACAACAATCCTTCTGCACCCCAGTGTCCAACCGCTTCTCCATGTAAAAGAAATTCTGCACCTCAGTCTCCAATCTCTGCTCTCTGCAACAGTCTTTCTGCACTGCAGACTCCAATCTCTGATATCTGTATCAGTCCTTCTGCACCTCAGTCTCCAACCTCTGCTCTATGCAACAGTCTCTCTGCAACCCAGTCTCCAATCTCTGCTCTCTGTAAGATTCTTTTGCACTCCAGTTTCCAAACTCTGCTCTCTGTAACATTCCTTTTCCAACCCAGTCTTTAACCTCTGCTTTCTGCAAGTGTTCTTCAGCACTCCAGTCTCCAACCTCTGTCCTCTGCAACAGTCTTTCTGAACTCCAGTCTCCAAACTCTGCTTTCTGTATCAGTCCTTCTGAAGCCCAATCTCAAACCACTGTTCTCTGTACCTATCCTTCTGCAACTCAGTATCCAACCTGTTCTCTCTGTAACATTACTTCTGCACCCCAGTCTCCAAACTCTGCTCTCTGTAACAGTTTTTCTATACTGCAGTCGCCAAATCCTGGTCTCTGTAACGGTCCTTCTGCACCCCAATTTCCAAACTCTACTTAGTGTAACCGTCCTTCTGAACCTCAGTCTCCAACCTCTGCTCTCTCTACAGGTCCTTCTGCACCCCAGTCTTCAAGTAATACTCTCAGCAACAGTCATTCTGTACCCCAGTATCCAACCTCTGCTCTTTGCAATGATCCTACTGCATCTCAGTCTCCAACCTCTGATCTCTGCAACAGTCTTTTGCACCTCAGTCTCAAGCTTCTGCTCTCTGTAAGATTCTTCTGCACCCCTGTATCCAACCTCTGCTCTCTGTAAAAGTCCTTCTGCACCAGAGTCTATAACCTCTGCTCTCTGTAGCAGGACTTCCGCACCTCATTCTCCAAACTCTGCTCTCTGCAACAGTCCTTCTGCACCCCAGTCTCAAACCTCTGCTATCTACAACAGTTTTTCTGCTCCCTAGTTACAAACATCTGCTCTCTGCAACAGACCTTCTGCACCCCATTCTTCAACATCTATCCTCTGCAACAGTCATTCTGCACCTCAGTCTGAAAACTCTGCTCTCTGTAACGACCCTTCTGCACCGAAGTCTCCTACCTCTGCTCTCTGTAACAGTCCTTCTGCAACTCAGTCTCTCAACTGTGCTCTCTGTTTGATCCTTCTGTAACCCAGTCTTTAAACTCTGAACTCTGTAAAGTCCTTCTGAACAACAGTCTCCAACCTCTGCTCTCTGTAACAGGACTTCTGGAAACCAGTCTCCAAACTCTGCTCTCTGTGATAGGCTTTCTGCACCCCAGTCTCCAACCTCTTCTCTCTACAACGATTCTTCTCCACCCAAGTCTCCTACATCTACTCTCTGCAACAGTCCGTTAGCACCCCAGTCTCCAATCTCTGCTCTCTGTAAGATCCATCTGAACCCCAGTCTCCAACCTCTGCTCTCTGTAACAGTCATTCAGCAACCCAGTCTCCAATATCTGCTCTCTGTAACAGTCCTTGTGCACCTCAGTCTCCAACCTCTGCATTCTATAACAGTCTTTCTGAACCCCAGTCTAAAACATCTGCTCTCTGCAACAGTCCTTCTGCACCCCAGTCTCCAAACTCTGCTATCTGCAACAGTCCTTCTGCACCGCAGTCTCCAAACTCTGCTCTCTGCAACGATCTTTCTGCACCACAGTCTCCAACATCTGCTCTCTGCAACAGTCCTTCTGAACCTCAGTCTGAAAACTCTGCTCACTGTAACATTCCTTATCCACGCCAGTCTTTAACCTCTGTCCTCTGCAACAGTCATTCTGCTCCGCAGTCTCTGAGATCTTCTCTTTGTAACAGTCCTTCTGTACCAGAGTCTCCAACTTCTGCTCTTTGTAACGGTCCTTCTACACCCCAGTCTCCAAACTCTGCTTTGTGTATCAGTCTGTCTGAACCCCAGTCTCCAACCTCTGTTCTCTGTATCTATCCTTTTGCACCTCAGTCTCAACCTGTGCTCAATGTAAGAGTCCTTCTGCACACCAGTCTCCAACCTCTGCTCTCGGTAACAGTCCTATACAACATTCTCCAAACTCTGCTCTCCTTAAAGGTCCTTCTGCACACCAATTTACAAAATCTGCTTCCTGTAAAAGTCCTTCTGCACCTGAGTCTCCAAACTCTGCTCTCTGTAACAGTCTTTCTACACCTCAGTCTTCAACCTATGCTCTCTGTGTCAGTCCTTCTGCACCTCAGTCTGAAAATTCAGCTCTCTGCACGATCCTTCTGCACCCCAGTCTCCAACCACTGCTCTCGGTAACAGTCCCGCTGCACCTCAGTCTCCAATCTCTGCTCTCTGTAAGATCTTTCATCAACCCAGTCTCCAACCACTGCTCTCTGTAACAGACCTTCTGCACCCAAGTCTCCAAATTCTTCTCTCTGCAACGATACTCTCCACACCAGTCTCAAAACTCTGCTCTCTGCAACAGTCTTTCTGCACCCTAGGCTCCAGCCTCTGCTCTCTGTAACCGTCCTTCTGCACCGCAGTCTCCAAACTCTGCTATCTGCAACGCTCCTTCTGAACCCCAGTCTCTAACGTCTGCTCTCTTCAACAGTCCTTCTGCACCACAGTCTCCAACCTCTGCTTTTTATAAGATTCTTATGCACTCCAGATTGGATACTCTGCACTCTATAACATTTCTTCTCCACCCCAGTCTCCAAACTCTGTCCTCTGAAACAGTCCTTCTGCTCCCCAGTCTCCGACATCTGGTCCTTCTGTACTGCAGTCTCCAACCTGTGCTCTTTGTAACGGTCCTTCTACACCACAGTCTCCAACCTCTGCTTTCTGTATCAGTCTGTCTGAACCGCAGTCTCCAACCGCTGTTCTCTGTATCTATCCTTCTGCACCACAGTCTCCAAACTCTGTTCTATGCAACGGTCCTTCTGCACCTCAGTCTGCAACCTCTACTCTCTGCAAGAGTCCTTCTGCACTACAGTCTCCAACCTATGCTCTCTGTAGCATCCTTCTAAAACCCAGTCTCCAAACTCTACTCTCTGTAACAATCCTTCTGCACACCAGTCTACAACCTCTGCTCTCTGAAACGATCCTTCTTAACCCCAGACTCCAATGTCTGCTCTCTGCAATAGTCTTTCTGCACCCCTGTCTCCAATATCTGCTCTCTGCAACAGTCATTCTGCACTTCAGTGGGAAAACTCTGCTCTATGCAACAAACCTTCTGAACCTCAGTCTCCCAACTCTGCTCTCTATAAGATCATTCTGAAACCCAGTCTTTAAACTCTGCACTTGGTAATCGTCCTTCTGCACAACAGTCTCCAAATTCTGCTCTCGGCAACAGGACTTCTGCAACCCAGTCTCCAACCACTGTTCTCTGTAACAGGCCTTCTGCACCCTAGTCTCCAAAAACTTCTCTCTGCAAGGATTCTTCTTCACACCAGTCTCCAACCTCTGCTCTCTGCAACAGTCCTCTTGCACCACAGTCTCCAAAATCTGCTCTCTGTAAGATCCATCTGAACCCCAGTCTCAAACCTCTGCTCTCTGTAACAGTCCTTCATCACCCCAGTCTCAAAACTCTACTCTCTGTAACAGTTTTTCTGCACCTCATTCTCCAACCTCTGCTCTCTGCAACAGTCCATCTGCACCCCAGTCTCCAACATCTGCTCTCTGCAACAGTCCTTCTACACTCCAGTCTCCAACTCTGCTTTCTGCAACGATCTTTCTGAACCCCAGTCTCCAACGTCTGCTCTCTGCAAGAGTCCTTCTGGACCACAGTCTCCAAGCTCTGCTCTCTGTAACAATTTTTCTGCAACCCTGTCTGCAACCTTTGCTCTCTATAAGATCCTTCTGCAACCCAGTTTCAAACTCTCCTCTCTGTAACAGTTCTTCTGCCAACCGGTCTCCAACCTCTGCTCTCTGCAAGGATCCTTCTTCACCAAAGTCTCCAAACTCTGCTCTCTGCAAGGATCCTTCTTCACCAAAGTCTCCAAACTCTGCTCTCTGCAACAGTCCTTCTACACCCCAGTCTCCAATATCTGCTCTCTGCAACAGTCCTTTTGCACCTCACTCTGAAAAGTCTGCTCACTGCAAGGACCTTCTGCACCACATTCTCCTACTTCTGCTCTGTGTAACCGTCCTTGTGCACCTCATTCTCCCAATTCTGCTCTTTGTAAGATCCTTCTACAACCCAGTCTTTAAACTCTGCACTCTGTAACAGTCCTTCTGCACAACAGTCTTCAAACTCTGCTCTCTGTAACATGACTTCTGCCACCCAGTCTCCAAACTCTGCTCTCTGTAAGATCCATTTGAATCTCAGGCTCCAAACTCTGCTCTCTGTAACAGTCCTCTGCACGCCAGTCTCCAAACACTGCTCTCTGTAACAGTCCTTCTGCATCCCAATTTCCAAACTCTGCTTCCTATAACAGTCCTTCTGCACCCCAGTCTCCAACCTCTACTCTCTGCAACAGTCCTTAGGCACTCATGTCTTCATCATCTGCTCTCTGCAACAGTCCCTCTGCACCCAGTCTACAAACCTCTGCTCTCTGAAACAGTCCTTCTTCACCCCAGTCTCCAAACTCTGCTCTCTACAAGGATACTTCCGGAATCTAGTCTCAAAACTCTACTCTCTGAAACAGTCCTCCTTCACCACAGTCTCCAACCTCTGTTATCTGCGACAGTCTATCTGAACCCAAGTTTCCAAACTCTGATTTCTGGATCAGTCCTTCTGCACCCCAGTCTCTAACCTCTGCCCTGTCCAATTATCCTTCTGCACCCCAGTCTCCATCCTCTTCTCTCTGTAACAGTCTTTCTGTACCGCAATCTTCAAACTCTGCATTTTGTAACCGTCCTTCTGCACCCCAGTATTCAACCTGTTCTCTCTGCAATGATTCTTCTGCACCCCAGTCTCCAACGTCTTCTCTCTGCAACAGTCCTCCTGCACCCGAGTCTCCAAACTCTTCTCTCTGTAAGATCCTTCTGCACCTCAGATTCCAAACTCTGCTCTCTGTAACATTTCTTCTCCACCCCAGTCTCCCACCTCTGCTGTTTTCAACGGTCCTTCTGCACCCCAGTCTCCAACCTCTGTCCTCTGTGACAGTCCATCTGAACCCAAGTCTCCAACCTCTGTTATCTGCAACAGTCGTTCTACACCCCATTCTCCAACCTCTGCTCTCTGCAACAGTCCTTCTGCACCACAGTGTCCACCATCTGCTCTCTGCCACAATCCTTCTGTACACTAGTCTGCTCTTTGTAACGGTCCTTATGCACCCCAGTTTCTAAAGTCTCCTTTCTGTATCAGTCCTTCCTCACCCCAGTCTCATAACTCTACTCTCTGAAACATTCCTTCTCACATCAGTCTCCAAACTCTGCTCTCTGCAACAGTCTTTCTTCATTCCAGTCTTCAACCACTGCTCTCTGCAACAGTCCTTTTACACCCCAGTCTCCAACATCTGCCCTCTGCAACAGTCCTTCTACACCTCTGTCTCTAAACTCTACTGTTTTTAACTGTCCTTCTGCACCTCAGTCTCCTACCTCTGCTCTCTGTAAAAGTCCTTTTGCACTCTAGCCTCCAATATCTCCTCACTGCAACCGTCCTTCTGCATCCCAGTCTTTAAAATCTGCACTCTCAACAGTCCTTCTGCACCTCAGTCTGAAAACTCTGCTCTCTACAAGTATCCATCTGCACCCCAGTCTCCAACCTCTACTCTCTGAAACAGTACTACTGCACCTCAGTCTCCAAACTCTGCTTGATATAAGATCCTTCTGCAACCCAGTATCCAAACTCTGCTCTCTGTAACAGTCGACCTGCTCCCAAGTCTCCAAACTTTGCTCTCTGTAATAGGCCTCCTGCACCCCAGTCTACAAACTCAGCTCTATGTAAAAGGCCTTCAGCACCAAAGTATCCAACCTATTCTCTCTGCAACGATACTTCTACACCCCAGTCTCCAACATCTGAACTCTGCAACAGTTCTTCTGTACCCCAGTCTCCAACCTCTGCTCACTTGAAGATCCTTCTGCACCTAGTTTCCAAACTCTGCTCTCTGAAACAATCCTTCTGTACCCCAGTCTCCAAACTCTGCTCTCTGTAACAATGCTTCTGCTCATCAGTCTCCAACCTCTTCTCTCTGCAAAGGTCTTTCTACACCTCAGTCTCTAACCTCTGTTGTCTGCAATAGTCCTTGTGCACACAAGTGTGCAACCTCTGCTCTCTGTAAAAGTCCTTCTGTACTACAGTCTCCAACTTCTGCTCTTTGTAACGGTCCTCTGCACCGCAGTCTCCAAACTCTGCTTTCTATATCAGTCCTTCTGCACCGCAGTCTCCAAACTCTGCTCTCTGTAACAGTCCTTCTGAACCTCATCTCCAACCTCTTCTCTCTGCAACAGTCCTTCTGCACCTCAGCATCAACCTCTTCTCTCTACAACAGTCTTTTTGCACTCAAGTCTCCAAACTCTGCTTTCTATAACAGTCCTTCTGCACCCCAGTCTCCAATCTCTGCTCTCTGTAAGATCCATCTGCACTCCAGTCTCAAACCTCTGCTCTCTGTAACAGTTCTTCAGCACCTCAGTCTTCAACCTCTTCTCTCTGTAGAAATCCTTCTTCACGTCAGTCTCCAACCGCTGCTCTCAGCAACGGTCCTTCTGCATCTAAGTCTCCAAACTCCGTTCTCTGCAACAGTTTTTGCACACCCCAGTCTCAAACCTCTGCATTCTGCAACAGTCCTTCTGCACCCCTGTCTCCAACCTCTGCTCTCTGTAACAATCCTTATGCACCTCAGTCTCCAACCTCTGCTCTATCAGTCCTTCTGCACTCAAGTATCCAACCTCTGCTCTCTGTAACAGGCCATCTGCACCTCAGTCTCCAAATTCTGCTTGCTGCAAAGGTCCTTTGGCAACCCAATCCCAATCCTCTGCTCGCTTCTACAGGCCTTTTACACCCAAGTCTCAATCCTCTGCACTCCGCAACAGTCCTTCTGCACCTCAGTCTCCAACATCTGCTCTCTGCAATGGTCTTTTTTGCACCTCAGTATTCAACATCTATCTCTGTAACAGTCCTTCTGCACCCCAGTCTCCATCCTCTGCTCTCTGTAACAGGCCTTCTGCACCCAAGTCTCTGAAATATGCTCTCTTTAACAGTCCTTCTGCACCCCAATCTTCAACCTCTGCTCTCTGGAGCAGTCCTTCTGCACCTCAGTGTCCGAACTCTGCTCTCTGTAAGATCCTTCTGAAACCCAGTCTCCAACATATACTTTCTGCAATGGTCCTTTAGCACCAGAGACTCCAAACTCTTTCCTCTACAACATTTATTGTGCACCCCAATCTCCAACCTCTGCTCTCTGTAACAGTTCTTCTGTACCGCAGTCTCAAACCTCTGTTCTCTGTAAGGGTCTTTCTGAACCCCATCTTAAACCTCTGCTTTCTGTATCAGTCTTTCTGCAACCCAGTCTACAAACTCTGCTTTCTGTATCCGTCTTTCTGCACGCCAGACTTCAACCTCTGCTCTCTGTAACAGTCCTTCTGCACCCCAGTCTCCAAACACTGCACTCTGCAACAGTCTTTCTGCACCCCAGTCTCCAACCTCTGCTCTCTGTAACAGTCCTTCTGCACATCAGTCTCAAAACTCTTTTCTCTGTAAGAGGCCTTCTGCACCCCAGTCTACAACCTCTCCTCTCTGTAACAGGCCTTCTGCATTCAAGTCTCTAAACTATGCTCTCTTTAACAGTCCTTCTGCACCCCAGTCTCAAACCTCTGCTCTCAGTATCAGTCCTGCACCCCAGTCTCCAAACACTGCTCTCTGTAAAAGTTTTTCTGAACATCAGTCTTCAACAACTGCTCTCTGCAATAGTCCTTCTGCACCACAGTCTCCAACCTCTGCTCTCTAGAACAGTCCTTCTATACCCCAGACTCCATAATCTACATTCTGCAATGATCCTTTTGCACCCCAGTCTCCAACGTCTGCTCTCTGCAAAATTTTTTCTACACTCCAGTCTCGAAACTTTTCTCTCTGTAAGATCCTTCTGCATCCCAGTTTCCAAACGCTGCTCTCTGTAACATTCCTTCTGCACCCCAGTCTCCAACCTGTTCTCTACAACAGTTCTTATGTACCGCAGTCTTCAACCTCTGTTCTCCATAAGAGTCCTTCTGAATTGCAGTCTCCAACCTCTGATTTCTATATCAGTCTTTCTTCACCACAGTCTCCAAACTCTTCTCTCTGTAACAGTCTTTCTGCACCTCACTTTGCAACCTCTGCTTTCTGTAGCAGTCCTTCTGGAACCCAGTCTTCAACCTCTTCTCTCTGCAACAGTCCTTCCTCACCCCAGTCTCCAAAATATGTTCTATGTAACAGTCCTTTTCCACCGCAGTCTCCAACCTCTGCTCTCTGTAACAGTACTTCTGTACTGCAGTCTCCAATCTCTGCTCTCTGTAATGGTCATTCTGCACCCCGGTCTCCAAACTCTCCTTTCTGTATCAGTCCTTCTGCACCTCAGACACCAACCTCTTTTCTCTGCAACAGTACTTCTGGGCCCCAATTTTCAACCTCTGCTTTCTGCAATGGTCCTTTTGCACCACAGTCTCCAACCTCTGTTCTCTACAACACTTATTCTGCACCTCAGTCTCCAACATTTGCTCTCTGTAACAGTCCTTCTGTACCACAGTCTCAAACCTCTATTCTCTGTAAGGGTCCTTCTGAAGCCCAGTCTCTAACCTCTGCTTTCTCTATCAGTCCTTCTGCCCCACATTCTCCAAACTCTGCTCTCTGTAACAGTCCTTCTATACCTCAGTCTGCAACATTTACTCTCTGCAATAGTCCTTCTTCACCCCAGTCTGCAATCTCTGCTCTCTGCAACAGTCCTTCTGCAACCCAGTCTCCAACATCTTCTCTCTGCAACAGTCCTTCTCTACCTCAGTCTCCAACCTCTGCTCTCTGCAACAGTACTTCTGCACCCAGGTAACCAATGTCTGCTTTCTGTATCAGTCCTTCTGAACCCCAGTCTCAAGTGTCTGCTCTCTGTAACAGTCCTTCTGCACCTCAGTCTCTAACCTCTACTTTCTGCAGCAGTTCTTTTCCACCCCAGTTTCCAGCCTCTGCTCTCCGCAACAGGCCTACTGGACGCCATTCTCCAACTGCTACTCTCTGCAACAGTCCTTGGACACCCCCGTCTTTCACATCTGCTCTCTGTAACAGTCCTTCTGCACCTCAGTCTGAAAACTCTGCTCTCTTCAACGATCCTTCTTCACCTCAGTCTCCAACTTCTGCTCTCTGCAACAGTCCTTCTGCACCCCAGTCTCCAACCTCTGTTCTAAGCAAAAGTCTTTGTACACCCCAGGCTCCAAACTATGCTCTCTGTAACAGTCCTTCTGTACTGCAGTCTCCAACCTCTGCTGACTGTAATGGTCCTTCTGCACCCGAGACTCCAAACTCTACTTTCAATATCAGTTATTCTGCACCCAAGTCTCCAACCTCTGCTCTCTGTAACACACCTTCTTCTCCCCAGTCTCCACACTCTGATCTCTGTAACAATCCTTCTGGACCTCAGTCTCCAAGCTCTGCTCTCTACAACTGTCCTTCTTCTCGTAAGTCTCCAATCTCTACGCTCTACAAAAGTCCTTTTGCACCTCCGTCTCCAAACTCTGTTCTCTGTAAGATCCTTCTGAAACCCATTCGTCAAACTTTGCTCTGTGTAACAGTCCTTCTAAACCCCAGTCTCCAAACTCTGCTTTCTGTAACAAGCCTTCTGCACCGCAGTCTTCAACCTCTGCTCTCTGTTACAGGCCTTCTGCACCCCAGTCACCAACCTGTGCTCTCTGCAACGATTCTTCTGCACCCCAGTCTCCAAACTCTGCTCTCTGTCACAGTCCTTATGCACCCCATGATCCAATGTCTGCACTCTACTACAGTCTTTCTGCACATCAGTCTGAAAATTCTGCACTCTAAAACAATCCTTCTGGACCCCAGTTTCCAAACTTTGCTCTCTGAAACACTCCTTCAGAAACTCAGTCTCCAAAATGTTCTCTGTAAGATCCTTCTGCAACCCTGTCTCAAAACTGTGCTCTCTGTAACAGGCCTTCTGCACCCAGTCTCCATCCTCTTCTGTCTGCAATGACCCTTCTTCACCTCAGTCTCCAAATTCTGCTCTCTGCAAAGTTTCTTCTGAACTCCAGTCTCCAAAATCTGTTCTCTGCATCAGTCCTTCTTCACCCAAGTGTTCAACCTCTGCTCTCTGTAACAGTCCTTCTGTACGCAGTCTCCAAAATCTTCTCTCTGTAACTGTCCTTTTTCACCCCAGTCTCCAAAGTCTGCTTTCTGTATCAGTTCTTCTGCACCCCAGTCTCCAAACTCTGCTCTCTGTAACAGTTCTTCACACTTCAGTCTCCAACTTCTGCTCTCTGCCACGGTCCTTCTTAACCCCAGTCTCCCACTTCTGCTCTTTGGAACATTTCTTTTGCACCCCAGTCTCCATCTGTGCTCTCTGTAACTGTCCTTCGGCACCCCAGTCTCCAAACTCTTTTTTTCTGCATTACTCCTTCTGCACCCCAGTCTCCACACTCTGCTTTCTGTATCAGTTCTTCTGCACCACAGTCTCCAACCTCTGCTCTCTTTAAAAGTCCTTCTACACCTCAGTTACCAACCTCTTCTCTCTGCAAAAGTCCTT